>NC_091956.1:2589985-2739985 GCF_031021105.1 Erythrolamprus reginae
GCCGCATTTGGGGAGTGGGGGGGAATAGAAGAGTTTGGGGGGGGGGCAAAGTGGGTCTGTCCGACCGGGAAACAAACTTTTCAAACTGATTTGGAAAGGGATTGGGGAGGAAAGGAGGCCACCAGGCGATCCTCCGGACTGAAGATGGCCCCAAGTGGCAACAGCAAAGCAGTAGCAGTAGCCTTTAGACTTATCGACCGCTTCGCGGTGCTTTTTACAACCCTCTCTAAGCGATTTAAACCTCGGAAAGATGGAAGGCGGAGTCAACCTTGAGCCGGTGGTGAGATTCGAACTTGCTGAACTACACCTAGCAGTTTGCTGGAGGAGCCTGCGGTGCTGCTTGCTCTAACCACTGCGCCACCCCCCTCCCCGCCATCTCCAACCGAGGCCCGGGGTCTCCAATCTTGACCCCCTCAAGACTCGTGGACTTCAACTCCCAGAATTCCTCAGCCGGCATTGCTGGAAAGCAAGAAAGCTTTGCTGGCTGAGGAATTCTGGGAGTTGAAGTCCACGAGTCTTGAGGGGGCCATAGTTGTTTTATTATTATTATTATTATTATTATTATTATTATTATTATTATTATTATTATTATTATTATTATTATTCAGATTTGTATGCCGCCCCTCTCCGTAGACTCCAGGCGTCTAACAACAATAATAACACAATATAAACAAATCTAATACAGTATTTAAGTTAATTTAAAAACCCTAATTTAAGAAACCAATCATACACACAGACATACCATGCATAAATTTTATAAGCCTTGGGTGGAAGGGAAAATCTCAGTTCCCCCATGCCTGATGACAGAGGTGGGTTTTAAGGAGCTTACGAAAGGCAAGGAGGGTGGGGGCAACTCTGATATCTGAGGGGAGCTGGTTCCAGAGGGTCGGGGCCGCCACAGAGAAGGCTCTTCCCCTGGGTCCCGCCAAACGACATTAGTTGCCAGTTTTGCTGTCTTAAAAGTTGCCAAGGTTGAAGAAGACCCCTGTTTTAGGCACTGGGGAGGGGGCCTGAGGGCCGTGAGTGTTACATCTAGTCATCACCGAACTGTGAGTAACAGGGGCTGGAAAGTGGACAGGGGTCTCCAATCTTAGCCCCCTCAAGACTCGTGGACTTTAATTCCCAGAGTTCCTCAGCCGCCTTTCCTTGCCAGGTAGTCCGTTCAGCTGCAAACGGCCCGCTGCAGAAGCCCACCTCGTTGTAATTAACTTGTTGCAGCTGAACGAACTACCTGCAAGGAAATGGAGACCACAAGGAGATGGAGTAACTCAGGTTTATTGCATGAACCTAGCAAACCAGCATCTGAACAAAGGCTGATAATAAGCGAATTAGGAGGTGGGCAAGCAGAAGTTAAAAATACAGAGTTTGCATTAGGTTAATCCTTAGTTTTTGATGCTAGAATTTATTGCTACTGAAAGATACATATATCAGGGTATATATTGGGGTGTCTGTCTCAAACTGATGATGTTGTCTAGTTGGGTAATGAAATGTCTTCAAGGAAATAACCAAGTTCAGAGAGACAAAGTGAGGATGTGAAGAAATGTTTAGGTTTTGTTTTCCTGAGTTCACTTTTGTTTCCGTGAAGGGACTCACCCAAACTCACCCAAATAAAGGGCGTGAATAAATGCACCTTCGTGGCTACCGTTCCTGTCCTAATGTCTTCTTTACCTTTTCTATCACTGCTTTATACTTGTATTATGTTAAACATACAATACTATACTATACGTGTATGACAAGATAAATAAATAAAATAAATAAACTCACTGTTCTGAGTAAAAATATAAACATATATAGCAGGGCTAATGTGTGTTGCTTGGCAGTAGGTTTGTAACTCACCATGCTAGAGAATTCATTAAAATTCTTCTAACAAAAGGACTCTACGGCCTTCCTCTACCACCTCCTCATCCGCCTCTTTCTCCTCTTCCTCCTCCTCCTTCTCCTCCTCCATCCTCCTCCTCCTCTTCCTCCTTCTTCCTCCTTCTCCTCTTCCTCCTCTTCCTCCTCCTCCTCTTCCTCCTCCTCCTCTTCCTCCTTCTCCTCCTCCTCCTCCTGCTCTTCCTCCTCTTCCTCCTCCTCCTCTTCCTCCTTCTCTTCCTCCTCTTCCTTCTCCTCCTCCTCTTCCTTTTTGTCCTCCTTATTCTCCTCTTCCTTCTCCTCCTCTTCCTCCTCCTCTCCCTCCTCCTTCTCTTCCTCCTCTTTCTCCTTCTTCTCTTCCTCAATTTTCCTCCACCTCCTTCTCCTCTTCCTCTTCTTCCTCCTCCTCCTCTTTCTCCTCCTCCTCTTCCTCCTCCCTGAAAACCCCTCTCTCTTCTCCCAATAATGATATTACCTATGTCATGAAATGTCTGCAAGAAAACAACTAAACTCCTTCCTCCTCTCCATAGACCCTACTCCCTTCTAGCATTGATGAGGTAACCTAGTTGGGTAATGAAAAGTCTGCAAGAAAAAACCAAGCTCATAGGGCACCGTTCGATCCTGAGCTACATATATTCTCTTTCATCTTCCTCCTTGCTCTTCTTCCCTTGGCTGGCTGGGGAATTCTGGGAGTTGAAGTCTACACATCCTCCTCTACCACCTCCTCCTCTTCCTCTCTGCAAACCCCGCTGACTTCTACCACTGATGATGTTACCTAGTTGGGTAATGAAACGTCTGCAAAGCTCAGAGAGCACCAAGGACGGCGCAGTTCAATCCCGAGCGACAGATAATTCTCTTTCATCTTCCTTCTGGCTCTTTTCCCTTTGAATTCTCCTTCGTTTTGAGGACTAGCTGGTTGGGGGGTTCTGGGAATCAAAGTCCACACATCTTAACGTGGCTAAGTTTGAAAAACACTAAATTGGAAAGAGACACTGACACAGAAAGAGTAAACATTAAATATTTGCTTTATTTATTTCATGTATTTGTTTTGTCAAATACATATTGGGGGCATGTAAAGATATAATAATATTCAGTTTTTTACTAGTAAAAAAAGAAAAAAAGACGTTATGACAGGGGACGGAAGGCACGCTGTACACTTATGCACGCCCCTTACTGACCTCTTAGGAATCGGGAGAGGTCAATAGTGGAGAGCCTAAGGCAGGGGTAGGCAAAGTTGGCTCCTCTATGACTTGTGGACTTCAACTCCCAGAATTCCTCAGCCAATCATGCTAGCTCAGGAATTCTGGGAGTTGAAGTCCACATGTCATAGAAGAGCCAACTTTGCCCACCCTTGGTCTAAAGGGAAATGTTTTGGGGGGTTAGGTGAGGATACTACAGAGTCTTGTTAGTGAGTTCCATGTATCAGTTATTCGTTTGCTAAATTCATGTTTCCTGCAGTCGAGTTTGGAGCAGTTTACATTAAGTTTGTGTCTGTTGTGTGTTTGTGTGTTGTTGTGGTTGAAGCTGAAGTAGTCGTTGGCAGGAAGGATGTTGTAGCACATGATTTTATGGGCTGTGCTTAGGTCGTGTTGAAGGCGACGTAGTTCTAAGCTTTCTAAGCCCAGGATTGTGAGTCTAGTTGCGTAGGGGATTCGGTTGTGAGTGGAGGAGTGAATAGACCCTGGCATTTTCACACCCTTTGGGAAATGCAAGGGGAGGGAGGAGTGTGTGGGCTGTATCGCCCGAAAGCCGGCGGAGGATGACCCTGAGAAAATGTCCCTATCACTTTCCCAGAGCAGCAGGTATGTAAAACATCTTCACACCTGTGGATTGGCCCAATCCACACTGGACGGCTGGGAGGGGTTCCTGATTCCTTGATCCTGTCTTGCCTGAGGAGCCTCAGGGCCGGCTTTGGTGTGGTGCTGCTGTCACCCCTTTTCAATAAAAGGTGGCAAGTTCCAAGAGTTTTTACTTTTTTGAATAAGGAGGAGAGGATGGGCCTTGCACCAATTGAGAGAGAGAGAGAGACAAACAGACAGACAGAGATAGAGAGATAGAGAGTTAGTTAGTTAGTTAGTTAGTTAGTTAGTTAGTTAGTTAGAGAGAGAGAGACAGACAGACAGAGAGATAGAGAGATAGATAGTTAGTTAGTTAGTTAGTTAGTTAGTTAGTTAGTTAGTTAGACAGAGAGAGACAGACAGACAGAGAGATAGAGAGATAGATAGTTAGTTAATTAGTTAGAGAGAGAGAGGGAGATAGAGAGAGAGAGAGAGGGGGTCTACGGAGAGGGGCGGCATACAAATCTAATAAATAATAATAATAATAATAATAATAGATGGAGGGAGAGAGAGAGATAGATAAGGTTTAGATAGATAGATAGTTATATATATATATGTGATACTTATATACATACATACATACATACATACATACATACATACATACATACAGAGAGAGAGAGAGAGTTAGAGAGAGAGAGTCTGATAGATAGATAGTTACATAGATAGAAAGAGAGAGAGTTAGAGAGAGAGAGAGTTAGATAGAGAGAGAGAGAGAGAGAGAGAGTCAAATAGATAGTTACATAGATAGATAGATAGATAGATAGATAGATAGATAGATAGAGTTACATAGAGAGAGAGAGTTAGATAGATAGATAGAAAGAGAGAGAGAGAAAAAGAGAGGGAGAAATAGAGAGATAGACAGATATAGGTATCTTCTTCCCCAAGCCCCAATATCTTTAAATCTACAATTGACCTCTCCTCTTTTCTAAGAGGTTTGTAAGGGGTGTGCATAAGCGCACCATTGTGCCTACCGTCCCTGTCCTACTGTCCTGTTGTCTTCTTTTATCATTACTTACTACTTATGTTATGCTTATACAAACTACAATCCTATACTTGTTCCACTAGATAGATAGATAGATAGATAGATAGGTAGGTAGGTAGGTAGGTAGGTAGATAGATGATAGATAGATACATTTAGATAGATATATAGATATATATACATACATACAATTTACTGGAACAAAGTAAGCAGAGATCGGTGAAATGCAAACCAGTTTATTTTAGTCATTTTTTCAAGCTGACTCAACAGTAACCTTTGGCACAAACAGGGAAATACTTTCCCAATAACTTGGAATATTTCTGAAGCCTTTTCAGTTCCTTGGAAACAAATCAGACTGGCCTGAACAAGCTCATTTGCCTAATTCTGCAACACAGATAGACAGAAGATAGATAGATATATGTTACATAGATAGATAGATAGATAGATAGATAGAGAGAGAGAGAGAGAGAGAGAGAAAGAGAGATAGATAGATATATAGAGATCTCTGCTTACTTTGTTCCAGTAAATTGTATGTATGTATGTATATCTATCTATCTATATAACTCTATCTATCTATCTATCTATCTATCTATCTATCTATCTATCTATCTATCTATCTATCTATCTAGAGATAGAGAGATAGAGAGATAGATAGAGAGATAGATAGATAGATATTTTATTATTTTATTTATTTATTTTTATTTATTTATTTGTCCAATACACAATGAGGGATTTAGTGGGTATGTATATACTGTATATCTATATACACATAGTAAAATACATGATGAAGGTTATAGAGGAGATACTCATAGTAAAATATATCTAAGAAAGAATAGAAAAGAAGGTATAGTAATAGAACATATCAATGAAAGAATAGAAGAAGAGATATAGGAATAGAAGAAAGGTATAGGAGATATAGGAGAGCAATAGGACAGGGGACAGAAGGCACTCTAGTGCACTTGTACTTGCCCCTTACTGACCTCTTAGGAATCTGGAGAGGTCAACCATAGATAATCTAAGGGTAAAGTGTTGGGGGTTTGGGGATGACACTATGGAGTCCGGTAATGAGTTCCACGCTTTGACAACTCGGTTACTGAAGTCATATTTTTTACAGCCAAGTTTGGAGCGAATAATAATAGCCGCCCCAAGTTCGCGGAGAGGGGCGGCATACAAATCTAAATAATAAATAAATAAATAAATAAATATTAAGTTTAAATCTGTTGTGTGCTGTTGTGTTGTTGTGGTTGAAGCTGAAGTAGCCACTGACAGGCAGGACGTTGCAGCCTATGATCTTGTGGGCGATACTTAGATCTTGTTTAAGGCGTCTTAGTTCTAAACTTTCTAGGCCCAGGATTGAAAGTCTAGTCTCATAGGGTCTTCTATTTCGAGTGGAGGAGTGAAGGGCTCTTCTGGTCTAAAGCTAGCTTCTTATCTAAAGCTAGCTAGCCAGCTTTAGATAAGATAGATAGATAGATAGATAGATAGAGAGAGAGAGAGAGAGAGAGAGAGAGAGAGAGAGAGAGAGAGAGAGAGAGAGAGAGAGAGAGAGATGATGGAATGGAACGGAACGGAACAGAACAGAACATAATTTTTATTGGCCAAGTGCAATTGGACACCAAGGGAATTTGGTGTAGATGCTTCATAAAGAACTGTCTCACCCCTCCTTCCCATTGGAGAGTCCATGTTGCATAACCTCATGGCATCCTATTGGGTGTTTCCTGGCATGGAAATCCCCTGATCCCTTCCTCACAACAATAGCTCCTTTTCCTTTCCAATGTCAGAGTGACCTGGCTGAAAGTTAAATGCCTTGTTATTTTCCTTTCTGTTTTGTTGATGGGGTGGGCTCTTAACTTGCCTTGCTGCCAATTCGCTTCCTCCCGTGGTGAAAAATCCCCCCCCCCCCAAAAAAAATTATCCAAACATGGTGATTTAAAAACTTGTGGACTTCAACTCCCAGAATTCTGGGAGTTAAAATCATTTTATTATTATTATGTCAGTACAACACAGCAAACGAGACCACTATGCTGGATTTCGTATTTCATCACCAGTTGGGCGCTTCCCAAGCACCTAGGATTGCATGATATAGATTATTATTATTATTATTATTATTATTATTATTATTATTGTTATTGTTATTGTTATTGTTATTGTTATTGTTATTGTTATTATGTCAGTACAACACAGCAAACGAGACCACTATGCTGGATTTCGTATTTCATCACCAGTCGTGCGCTTCCCAAGCACCTAGGACTGCGTGATGTAGCGGCGAATTATGTTTGCCCATCCCAGTAAAGCAGCCTTTTGCAATTGACAGGTAGAGATTTGGTCAATTCCGATGGTTTTCAAATGTCCGCTGAGATCCTTTGGCCCTGCGCCCAGCGTGCCAAGTACCACTGGGACCACTTTCACTTTCAAAATGCACAGGTTTCCGTAAACTGCTTGTATGTATTGTATGATGTGTTTTTTGTTTCAAAAAATTCAATTAAAAAAAATAAGAAAGAGAAGGGAGTGGAGCTGGTGGAGAGGAAGGGGAGGAGGAGGAGGAGGAAGGAAGGACTATAGGATTCTTTGTGCTCTCTGAGCCTGGTTGTTTTCTTCTAGACGTTCCATTACCCAGCTAGGTAACATCATCAGTGTTAGCACTGATGATGCTACGTAGTTTGGGTGATGAAACATCTACAAGAAAATAAACCAAGCTCAGAGACCATCAGGTTCAACCCTCAGCTACATGCATTCTCCTTTATTTGTACAGAATGTTTATTCTTGTTTTCTTTCTTTTCAGAGCAACCTCATTGATAATTATGTTTCGCTCTACTATAAATACCCAGTTTAGGCATGGAAGGTGACCAGGGAACTTGGGGCCAATAATAAGGAGACGGTGAGTTCTAGTCCTGCTTTAAGCATTAAAACCATCTGGGTGACTTTGGGCCAATAATAAGGAGACGGTGAGTTCTAGTCCTGCTATGGAATAATAATAATAATAATAATAATAATAATAATAATAATAATAATAATAATAATAATAATCACAGACTGACTACAAGCATAGACATGATGCTGTGGCACAGATGATCCACTGGAACTTGTGTTGGAACTACCATTTACCAGTGGCAAAGAACTGGTGGGATCATAAGCCCGAAAAAGTGGTGGAAAATGAGCAAGCAAAACTACTGTGGGACTTCCGACTTCAGACTGACCGAATTCTGAAGCATAACACACCAGACATTGTGATTGTGGAGAAAAAGAAAGTATGGATCATCGACATCGCAATCCCAGGAGACAGCAGAATTGAGGAGAAGCAGCTAAAGAAATGAGTGAAATACGAAGATCTGAAAATCGAGCTGCAACGATTCTGGCATAAGCCCGTGAAAGTGGTCCCAGTGGTCCTTGGCACGCTGGGCGCAGGGCCAAAGGATCTCAGCGGACATTTGAAAACCATCGGAATTGACCAAATCTCCACCTGTCAATTGCAAAAGGCCGCTTTACTGGGATGGGCAAACATCATTCGCCGCTACATCACGCAGCCCTAGGTGCTTGGGAAGCACCCGACTGGTGATGAAATACGAAATCCAGCATAGTGATCTCGTTTGCTGTGTTGTATTGACACAATAATAATAATAATAATAATAATAATAATAATAATAATCTATATCATGCAATCCTAGGTGCTTGGGAAGCGCCCGACTGGGGATGAAATATGAAATCCAGCATAGTGATCTCGTTTGCTGTGTTGTATTGATAATAATAATAATAATAATAATAATAATAATAATAATAATCTATATCATGCAATCCTAGGTGCTTGGGAAGCGCCCGACTGGTGATGAAATACGAAATCCAGCATAGTGATCTCATTTGCTGTGTTGTATTGATAATAATAATAATAATAATAATAATAATAATAATAATAATAATCTATATCATGCAATCCTAGGTGCTTGGGAAGCGCCCGACTGGGGATGAAATACGAAATCCAGCATAGTGATCTCATTTGCTGTGTTGTATTGATAATAATAATAATAATAATAATAATAATAATAATAATAATCTATATCATGCAATCCTAGGTGCTTGGGAAGCGCCCGACTGGGGATGAAATACGAAATCCAGCATAGTGATCTCGTTTGCTGTGTTGTACTGACATAATAATAATAATAATAATAATAATAATAATAATAATAATAATCTATATCATCATCATCATCATCATCATCATCGTCGTCGTCGTCGTCTGTGCAAGCCAGCCACCCTTATAGCCAAATGTCCTTTGGACACTTTGGAAAGAGAAGTGTCAAACCCACTTGATTTTCTGATGAGCCAAGTCCTTTTTAAAGAAAATATTCTCGTTTTTGTCCGCTTCTTGTTTCCTGAATGTTGGTCTAAAGATAGACCTGCAACTTTTGCTGTCTCGGTTTCTTTCAATCTCAACCAAAGTGGTGAGGACGGAAACAATATGAACTCTGAAAGCAAAATGATTCATATTTGTTTTGTTTTTAAAATCCAAGCCCTTTATCTTTGATTCTCTCTCTCTCTCTGCGGCTTGCTCTTTTTTTTCTTTTTATATTCTCACGTACTTTCTTTGGCCAAGTGTGGTTAGACACACAACAAGGAACTTACTTGTCTCCGGTACTGAAGAGGTCACTCTCCTTGCAAAACAACAGAAGAGGAGGAGGGTGGGGGGGGAGGAGAAGGAGGAAGGAGGGGGAGGAAGAAGAAGGGGAGGAGATGGAGGTGAAGAAGGCAGAGGAAGAGGGGGAGAGAAGGAGGGGGAGAGGGGAGGAAGAGGAAGCGGAGGAAGAAGAGGAGGAGGAAGAGAAAAGAAGGAGGAGGAGAACGAAGGGGAGGGGAGGAGGAGGCAAAAAAAGAAGAGCCAATAAAAGGGGTAAGTGAAAAATAATAACAGGGAATAATAATAATAAAAAAAATTAATAATAATAATAATAATAATAATAATAATACTGCAGCAGCCTATCTCTTCTCCTCTACTCTTCTTCCCCCATCACTTCCCTCTAAATGTCTTTCCATCAAGCTTACTGATTCATTCCTAACCCTCCCCACTTTTTCTCCCAATCATTTCTGCCTTCTCCTCTTCCTCTCCTCCTCCTCCTCTTCCTCTTTTCTTCTTCTTCCTACTTCTTTCCTTCTTTTTCTTTCTTTCTTTTTTCTTCTTCCTTCTTTTTTCTTCCTTTTTCTTCTTCTCCTCCTTCTTCTCCTCCTCCTCCCTTTTTCTTTCTTCCTACTTCTTTCCTTCTTTTTCTTTCTTTCTTCCTTCTTTTTTCTTCTTTTTTCTTCTTCTCCTTCTTCTCCTCCTCCTCCTCCCTTTTTCTTTCTTCCTACTTCTTTCCTTCTTTTTCTTTCTTTCTTTTTTCTTCTTCCTTCTTTTTTCTTCTTTTTC
This sequence comes from Erythrolamprus reginae, assembly GCF_031021105.1. Taxonomy (NCBI): domain Eukaryota; kingdom Metazoa; phylum Chordata; class Lepidosauria; order Squamata; family Dipsadidae; genus Erythrolamprus; species Erythrolamprus reginae. The sequence continues at coordinate 2,600,055 of NC_091956.1, forward strand.
CCCCTTCTTCTTCTTCTCCTTCTTCTCCTCCTCCTCCTCCCTTTTTCTTTCTTCCTACTTCTTTTCTTCTTTTTCTTTCTTTCTTCTCTTTCTTTCTTTTCTTTCTGTCTTTCTGTCTGTCTGTCTTTCTTTCTTTCTCTTTCTTTCTTCTTCTTTTTCTTCTTCTTTTTCCTCTTCTACTCCCTTCATCCTTCTTTTTCTTCTTTTTCTTTTCTTCTTCTACTTCTTTTTCTTCCTCTTCCTCCTCCTCTTCTTCTTCTCCTCCACCTCCTCCTCCTCTTTTCCCCTCCTCCTTTAGCTTCCAATTCTCTTCCTGCCTCCAGTTGGCTTGGAGAAATCCCCATGAATTCGTATCCTTGACCAGCTAACCTTGGAAGGAATTGCTCCCCGCTGTCACGTCACCTTTAGTCCTGATACAGAACAACGCAGCCAGAAGGGGCCCTGGAGGTCTTCTAGTCCAACCCCTGCTCGAACAAGAAACCTTAAACCACTGATGGCAAACCTTTAAAAAAAAAAAAATCTTTATTAAGTATATACATTAAAAAAGCATGAACAAAAATAAACAAAGCAACAAACATACAGATAAACATATATAAGACATATACAGACATACATTCAAAAGACAACAACTGAGATAAAGTGTTGCATATGTAACATTTTACACATTTTGCAGTTTCCCACTTAGAGAGGGTTGTAAAAGCACTGTGAAGTGGCATTGCTACAGCTACCTCTATCTAGGATTGAACTCACAACCTCCTGATTCCGATGCAAGAGCTCCACCTCTAGGCCACAGCAATTGTTGGGGGCAGGAAATGCTTTCAAACGAGGCAAAACCCAAGGTCTCACTTAGCAACGTGACCCTTGGGCTAAACGACGGTCGTAAGTCGAGGATTCCTTCGCCTTTCCCCTTGCAGTCCTTCCTCTTCCCCTCTAGAGAGCGGCCGCGAGCCAAGCCAGGTTTCTGGAGCTGCCCTCGCCAAACATGGCGGACGCCGCTTCCTCCCTTCCGCTTTCCCGGGCCCGGGAAGTGAGGGCGGAAGTGACCGGGAGCCGCCGGGAGGACAGCTGAGCGCCCCAGAGATCCCCCGAAATGGATTGCTACACGGCCAATTGGGATCCCCTGGGGGACTCCGCCTATTATCGGTCAGTGGCTTTCTTTTGCAGGCCCCCCGATCCCCAGAAAAGCCTCCCCGCCATGCAATTAAAGCTCCCCATTAGAGACACTCCATTCCCCCCCCCCCAAAAAAAGACACCATCCTTTTTTAAAGCCTCTCCAACTTGGGCCCCCCACCTCGAAATATGCAACTCTCCCTCTTGCCTCCTCTGCAAAATGATGCTTATTGAGTGTATGTTTGAGTAGGTGCACAAAATCCAAAACAATTCATTTTTTTTCTTTGGCCAGGTTAGTTTAAGCAGCTTTGCATTGCAAAGCCCATCCTCCCCAGCCAGAAGGGGGGATGATGAGACTCTGCTACAACTGTTATATAATAACAATGTTATTTATTTATTATTATTATTATTATTATTATTATTATTATTATTATTATTATTATTATGTCAGTACAACACAGCAAACGAGATCACTATGCTGGATTTCGTATTTCATCACCAGTCGGGCGCTTCCCAAGCACCTAGGACTGCGAGATGTAGTGGCGAATTATGTTTGCTGATCCCAGTAAAGCGGCCTTTTGCAATTGACAGGTGGAGATTTTGTCAATTCCGATGGTTTTCAAATGTCCACTGAGATCCTTTGGCCCTGCGCCCAGCGTGCCAAGTACCACTGGGACCACTTTCACGGGCTTATGCCAGAGTCGTTGCAGCTCGATTTTCAGATCTTCGTATTTCACTAATTTCTCTAGCTGCTTCTCCTCAATTCTGCTGTCTCCTGGGATTGCGATGTCGATGATCCATACTTTCTTTTTCTCCACGATCACAATGTCTGGTGCGTTATGCTTCAGAATTCGGTCAGTCTGAAGTCGGAAGTCCCACAGTAGTTTTGCTTGCTCATTTTCGACCACTTTTTCGGGCTTATGGTCCCACCAGTTCTTTGCCATTGGTAAAGGGTAGTTCCGGCACAAGTTCCAGTGGATCATCTGTGCCACAGCATCATGTCTATGCTTGTAGTCAGTCTGTGCAATCTTTTTGCAGCAGCTGAGTATGTGATCGATAGTTTCATCTGTTTCTTTACAGAGTCTGCACTTTGGATCGTCTGTTGATTTTTCAATTCTGGCTTTGACAGCATTTGTTCTAATGGTCTCCTTTTTCAGTGTTCCACTTGTAAGCCATGACCAGGTCTTTTCTTTATCCACTTTGCCTTCAATCTTCATTATTATTATTATTATTATTATTATTATTATTATTATTATTATTATGAATTTTATTTATTTATTCATTTGATTTTTATGCCGTCCTTCTCTTTAGACTCATGGCGGCTTACAACATGTTAGCAATAGCACTTTTTAACAGAACCAGGCTATTGCCCCTACAATCCAGATCCTCATTTGAGCCACCTCGGAAAGATGGAAGGCTGAGTCAACCTTGAGCCGGTGATGAGATTTGAACTGCTGACCTGCAGATCTCACTATCAGCTTTAGTGGCCTGCAGTACTTCATTCTACCCACTGCTCCACCTTGGATTATTATTATTATTATTATTATTATTATTATTATTATTATTATTATTATATTATTATTATTATTATTATTATTATTATTATTAATAATAATAATAATAATAATAATAATAATAATAATAATAATAATAATAACGACCTGAAAATTTAGCTGCAATGACTCTGGCATAAGCCAGTGAAAGTGGTCCCAGTGGTACTTGGCACGCTGGGCGCAGGGTCAAAGGATCTCAGCGGACATTTGAAAACCATTGGAATTGACAAAATCTCCAAGTGTCAATTGCAAAAGGCTGCTTTACTGGCATCGGCAAACATAATTCGCCGCTACATCACGCAGTCCTAGGTGCTTGGGAAGCGCCCGACTGGGGATGAAATACGAAATCCAGCATAGTGATCTCGTTTGCTGTGTTGTACTGACATCATAATAATAATAATAATAATAATAATAATAATAATAATAATAACAACAACAACAACAACAACAACAACAACAACAACAACAATCTGAAAATCGAGCTGCAAGGATTCTGGCACAAGCCGGTGAACGTGGTCCCAGTGGTACTTGGCACGCTGGGCGCAGGGCCAAAGGATCTCAGCGGACATTTGAAAACCATCGGAATTGACAAAATCTCCACCTGTCAATTGCAGAAGGCCACTTTACTGGGACCGGAAGTTGTGGATGCTCCATCACTGCAGGTTTTCCAAAGGATTTTCAATTTCTGTAGTTTCTTTTTCTTCCAAACTTATCTGGTCTTTAACAATCAGGTTGCAAAGGAAAAAAAAATCTAAATTTCTGAAACACTGATGCAAAAAGACCAGGAAGGTGTAGTGCAGGACAGAGAGAGAAAAAAGCTAAATGATTATTTTTTTAGAACAATTTCTCTTATTTAATGAATTTAGGTTGTAAGCTGCCCAGAGTGGTTGCCTACGAGATTGTTGATAGAAGGTGGATAGAGAAATAAATAAAACTGGTCCTTCTTTCCTCTCTAGGAAGCTGGAACTTTATAGCATGAGCTGGAATTTGAAGGAAGACTTACGAGACTATTTGGTGGCTGCTGCGCCATACGGGGGTCCGATTGGTAGGTGAAAATTCGTTTGCCCCTTCCTTTCTCTCTGCCCTTTGCTGCAAACTCTCCTTGCATCCTGGACATTGGAATTGCCATTGCTGGTCTACGCCATAATTGTTGAATTTCAATATTTAAAGTCCTGGTAGTTTGAGATTTTTTTCGTGTTCCTTTTCATCGACCTTGTTATTCCCCTGGTATTGCGATGTCGATGATAGTCACCTTGTTTTCCTCACCTAGTGTGATGTCTGGTGTGTTATGTGCCAGCCTCTTGTCCATTTGTAGGCGAAAATCCCACAAGATCTTGACTGTCTGATTTTCAGTGACTTTTTCAGGCTTGTGTTCTCAGCAGCAATGTGGATGTTACAGTTTTTGCATAAATTCCAGTGGGTCCTTTGTGCAACGGAGTTGTGTTGTAATTTGCAATCGGTCTGCATGATTTTGTTGCAGCGGCTGAGCATATGATTATTATGATGATGATTATTATTTTGATTTGTAGCCCTGATGAGAAACAAGAAGGAGAAATCTCCCAGCTTCCGGCCTGTCCTGGAGATCTACTCTGCGTCAGGGATCCAGCTGGCCAGCGTGGTGGTGAGTGAGACCCGTGGGTCAGTTCCAGGCAGTCCTCGGCTTACGACAGTTCGCTTAGTGACCGTTCAGAATTAACAACGGCGCTGAAAAAAAGCTGGCAGTGGAATTCTGGGAGTTGAAGTCCACAAGCCTTAAAAAGTCAGCCAGCTTGAAAAATACAGTTATGAACCAACAGAAGGAAAAGGGGGGGACATGGTCAAATATTTCAAAGGGTTAAATAAGGTTCAGGAGGGAAGTGTTTTTAATAGGAAAGTGAAGACAAGAACAAGGGGACACAATCTGGAGTTAGTTGGGGGAAAGATCAAAAGCAACATGAGAATATGTCCAAAGATATTTCACCAGAAGAGCCCTTCACTCCTCCACTCGAAACAGAATATCCTACGACACTAAACTTTCAATCCTGGGCCTAGAAAGCCTAGAACTACGGTGCCTAAAACACGATTTGAGTATTGCCCACAAGATCACATGCTGCAACGTCCTACCGGTCAATGACTACTTCAGCTTCAACCGCAACAACACAAGAGCACGCCACAGATTCAAACTTAATACAAACCGCTCCAAACTTGACTGTAAAAAATATGATTTCAACAATCGAGTTGTCGAAGCGGGGAACTCATTGCCGGACTCAATTGTGTCAACCCCTAACCCCCAACACATCTCCCTTAGACTCTCCACGATTGACCTCTCCAGGTTCCTAAGAGGCCAGTAAGGGGCGTACATATGTGCACTGGTGTGCCTTTCGTCCCCTGTCCAATTGTCTTTCCTTTCTTTCACCTATCATATATATTCTCTTTCTTTCATATATCCTCTCCTCTAAGTTCACTTTACCCTTATATATATATTACCACAGGTCTATTTTTCTTCCTATGTATTTATGTATTGGACAAATGAATGAATGAATGAATGAATGAATGAATGAATGAATGAATAAATAAATAAATAAATAAAATATTATTTGACTGAAAGAGTAGTAGATCCTTGGAACAAACTTCCAGCAGACATGGTTGGTCAATCCACAGGAACTGAATTTAAACCTGCCTGGGATAAACCTATATCCATCCTAAGATAAAATACGGGAAATAGTATAAGGGCAGACTAGATGGACCAGGAGGTCTTTTTCTGCCACCAATCTTCTATGTTTCTATGTTTCTAACTCAGAGCGTCGTTCAGCAGGATGGGAGATGTAGTTTGTCAAAGTTTGGGGATCTTGGGTGGAATGAGGGGGGAGGGGGAGATGAAGCAACAGCTGTCTGGGGATACTGGGAGTTGTAGTTTCCTCTGAGAGACGAGCTGCTGTGGATGACGGCAGGGGAACATGGGAACCCAAGCTAACGAAGGGCAGATGCCTGAAGATCGCAGGCAGAAAGCTCAGCCTTGGAACCTGCTGGGGCTGATGGGACCTGTGGTTGAACAGCCTTGCAAGCGCCTCCGAGCCTTTATTTATCAACAGTGGAAGGATTCTCCGGCCATGTTCCTGGGCTGGACCACCAGCGAGGAGCTGCTCAGCGTCCAAGAGAACGGGATCGTCCTCCTCCACAGCCTTTTCGGCGAATTCAAGAAAAAGGTCACCATGAACAACGTAAGTGAGAAGTGGAGGGTTGTGGGCTCTGGAGTTGGGTTCGAGACACGGCTGCCTGGAGTCTTGCACAAGACGCTGAGCCTCCGAGAAGCAAGCCACGCTTAGGGCTTTGCGTGGAGCGTGAACCATGGTGCGTCCTCTGGACCTAAACGAGGGTTAATGGGAGGGAGAATTGGAGTCTGTTGCAGAAGGGCAGCCGGTTGTCTGCGTGTGGTGTTGGCTCTGCTGTTTTCTGCATTCCATATTCTATAGTCTATTACATTACATTACATATTTTCTATCTCTATTCTATTTTATACAATACTATATTTTACTATATTATACTATTCTATACCACACTACACTATCTACTCCCTTCTCTTCTCTTCTCTACTCCTCTCTGCTCTGCTCTACTCTACTCTACTCCACTTTATTTTCTATTCTATACTCTCTACTCTCTACTTTACTCCTACTCTGCTCTATTCTCTACTCTATTCTACTCCACTCCACTCTATTCTCTACTCTCTACTCTCTACTCCTACTCTGCTCTATTCTCTACTCTGCTCTGCTCTACTCCACTCCACTCTATTTTCTATTCTATACTCTCTACTCTCTACTTTACTCCTACTCTGCTATATTCTCTACTCTATTCTACTCCACTCCACTCTATTCTCTACTCTCTACTTCTACTCTGCTCTATTCTCTACTCTGCTCTGCTCTACTCCACTCCACTCTATTTTCTATTCTATACTCTCTACTTTACTCCTACTCTGCTATATTCTCTACTCCATTCTACTCCACTCCACTCTATTCTCTACTCTCTACTTCTACTCTGCTCTATTCTCTACTCTGCTCTGCTCTACTCCACTCCACTCTATTTTCTATTCTATACTCTCTACTCTCTACTTTACTCCTACTCTGCTATATTCTCTACTCTATTCTACTCCACTCCACTCTATTCTCTGCTCTCTACTTCTACTCTGCTCTATTCTGTTGTAGAATTGATGAGACAGAAGCCAGCACTTCAACGAAGGAAAGTTTTATTGCGCAGGTTCAAAGCACAACATAACAGAATAAATGGCCTGAACCCCGAATGGGTGTCAGGATCTTCCTTATATACCCTTGGACTACACATTATCTTGGGGGAGCATAAGTTGCCATATATGGTTATAACAGTTTGTGGAAAATAACAGTTTTCGATATATATCATCAGTTGGCATATGTACATGGGAACATCCTGTTTCTCCTAACATAAAAGAGGATCTAAAACTCTTACAATGGCACATTTCCAGTAAGCAAGCCCCCTACACAATTTCCCTACTTCCTTATCGTAGCTGCAGCTGCTGATTATACAGAAAGCAATAATAGCCAAGGTTATACTGACCTGAGCCTAAAGCCTTGGGCCTTCATCCAAGTTAACTTTGGTTCACCCAGCCACTTTAATTCTCTACTCTGCTCTGCTCTACTCCACTCCACTCTATTTTCTATTCTATACTCTCTACTTTACTCCTACTCTGCTATATTCTCTACTCTATTCTACTCCACTCCACTCTATTCTCTACTCTCTACTTCTACTCTGCTCTATTCTCTACTCTGCTCTGCTCCACTCCACTCTATTTTCTATTCTATACTCTCTACTCTCTACTTTACTCCTACTCTGCTATACTCTATTCTACTCTACTCCACTCCACTCTACTCTCTACTCTCTACTTCTACTCTGCTCTATTCTCTGCTCTGCTCTGCTCTACTACTCCACTCTATTCTCTACTCTCTACTCCTACTCTATTCTCTACTCTCTACTTTACTCCTACTCTGCTCTGTTCTACTCTACTCCACTCTACTCTCTACTCTCTACTTTACTCCTACTCTACTCTATTCTCTACTCTGCTCTGCTTTACTCTACTCTACTCTGTTCTCTACTCTCTACTTTACTCCTACTCTACTCTGCTCTACTCTACTCCACTCCACTCTACTCTACTCTATTCTCTACTCTCTACTCTACTCCTACTCTACCCTACTCTCTGCTCTGCTCTACACTTTCTCTGCTTCCCCTCAGGACGTGGTGCAGGAACGGGTGCTGGAGGCCAGGATCTTCTACACAACCTATGGCACCGGCTTAGCCATTCTCTCCGCCCTCCAACACCGCTTCAGCCTGGCCAACAACATCTACGACATGAAGCAACGGAAGCTTCCCGCTGTCCCAGGTGAGGCGCCACCACCATAGCGCCACCGTCCCCGGGGGGGAAGAAATGACTTGGATTTTTCCTCCGTGCAGGTTTAGTCCTCGACTTAATGCCAAAATTGGCCAATGTCCCTGTGGCTGAGTGAAACACGGGGCCTGGCCAAGTTTTGCCTTATTTTATACGCTTTCTTGTTAAGTGAACCCATGCAGCGGTTTTGAATGGAATGGAATGGAATAGAATAGAATAGGGAAATAATTGGAATGGAATAGAATAGAATAGAATAGAGAAATAATTGGAATGGAATGGAATGGAATAGAATAGAATAGAATAGGGAAATAATTGGAATGGAATAGAATGGAATAGAATGGAATAGAATAGAATAGGGAAATAATTGGAATGGAATGGAATGGAATAGAATAGAATAGAATAGAATATAATAGGGAAATAATTGGAATGGAATGGAATGGAATAGAATAGAATAGAATAGAATAGGGAAATAATTGGAATGGAATGGAATGGAATAGAATAGAATAGGGAAATAATTGGAATGGAATAGAATGGAATAGAATAGAATAGGGAAATAATTGGAGTGGAATGGAATAGAATGGAATGGAATGGAATAGAATGGAATGGAATGGAATGGAATAGAATAGGGAAATAATTGGAATGGAATTGAATAGAATGGAATGGAATAGAATAGAATAGGGAAATAATTGGAATGGAATAGAATAGAATAGAATAGAGAAATAATTGGAATGGAATGGAATGGAATAGAATAGAATAGAATAGAATATAATAGGGAAATAATTGGAATGGAATGGAATAGAATAGGGAAATAATTGGAATGGAATAGAATGGAATGGAATAGAATAGAATAGGGAAATAATTGGAATGGAATGGAATGGAATAGAATAGAATAGAATAGAATAGAATAGGGAAATAATTGGAATGGAATGGAATGGAATGGAATGGAATATAATATAATATAATATAATAGGGAAATAATTGGAATGGAATGGAATGGAATAGAATAGAATAGGGAAATAATTGGAATGGAATAGAATGGAATAGAATGGAATAGAATAGAATAGGGAAATAATTGGAGTGGAATGGAATAGAATGGAATGGAATGGAATAGAATGGAATAGAATGGAATGGAATGGAATAGAATAGGGAAATAATTGGAATGGAATTGAATAGAATGGAATGGAATAGAATAGAATAGGGAAATAATTGGAATGGAATGGAATGGAATAGAATGGAATGGAATGGAATGGAATAGAATAGGGAAATAATTGGAATGGAATAGAATGGAATAGAATAGAATAGAATAGGGAAATAATTGGAATGGAATAGAATAGAATAGAATAGAATTTTATTGGCCAAGTGTGATTGAACACACCAGGAATTTGTCTTTGGTGCAGATGCTCTCAGTGTATATAAAAGAAAAAGAAACATTTATCAAGAATCATGAGGTCCAACACTTAATGATTGTCATAGGGGTCATAGAACATAGAAGACTGACGGCAGAAAATTTTGTTGTCAGCAGTGAGAATATTCCATTCCTTCAGATCTAGGATGTGTTATTTGAGTGTTCCCTTTATTTTTTTGAGCAGTATATATATATATATATTTCAAGTCCCGACAGAGTCGAACATTTCTTCTCTCCGGATGGATGACCTCTTTTTCCTCCCTTTCTGGCCAGGTCTTCAAGCGCCGCCCTCCTGCTGGACCGTCCTTTGTCAAAAGAGGGTCACCAACGTTCTCCTTGCGGTTGGACAAGAATTGTACCTCCTGGATGACGCCGCCTGCAATCCGGTGGTACGTGTGCCAAAGTCCTTCTGAAATTGTCGGTATTTCGGCAGAGAGTCCGTGGGGAGGCCCATAAGCAGGCGGTGTTTGTATGTCGCTGCTTGTGTGCAATAGGGTTGATATTCCTGGAGGCGTCTGTAATATGGCAAATGATTTAGCTTTACTAGATAAATGGTCAAAGCAATGGAAACTGCAGTTGAATGTTTCCAAGTGTAAAATAATGCACTTGGGGAAAAGGAATCCTCAATCTGAGTATTGTATCGGCAGTTCTGTGTTAGCAAATACTTCAGAAGAGAAGGATTTAGGGGTCGTGATTTCTGACAGTCTCAAAATGGGTGAACAGTGCAGTCAGGTGGTAGGGAAAGCAAGTAGGATGCTTGGCTGCATAGCTAGAGGTATAACAAGCAGGAAGAGGGAGATTATGATCCCGCTATATAGAGTGTTGGTGAGACCACATTTGGAATACAGTGATCCCCCGTTTATTGCGTCCCCAACCATTGCGAACAGGGTACTTCGCGATTTTTCAACCCGGAAGTCAAAATACCATCTACGCATGCGTGCCCGTTTTTTCTATGGGCACGCATGCGTAGATGGCAACCGGGAGATCAGCTGCTGGGCGGCTTCCCTGGGTCTTCCCCCTCTTGCTGGCGTCAGCGAGGAGTTTCCCCACCGCCCACGCAAACTCCTCGCTGCCGCCCGCCCTTCGCCCGCCCACGCGGTTCATTCTCGCCGCTTTCGAGCTGAGTCCTGAAGCGAATTCGCTGCCGGACTCAGCTCGAAAGCGCCGATAGCCAGCGTGGACAAACCGTTCGCTAGCGCTGGCTATCGGCGCTTTTGAGCTGAGTCCTGGAGCGAATTCGCTCCCGGACTCAGCTCGAAAGCGCCGATAGCCAGCGTGGACAAGCCATTCGCTGGCGCTGGCTATCGGCGCTTTTGAGCTGAGTCCGGAAGAGAATTCGCTCCCGGACTAAGCTCGAAAGCGCCGATAGCCAGCGTGGACAAGCCGTTCGCTAGCGCTGGCTATCGGCGCTTTTGAGCTGAGTCCGGAAGAGAATTCGCTCCCGGACTCAGCTCGAAAGCGCCGATAGCCAGCGTGGACAAGCCGTTCGCTAGCGCTGGCTATCGGCGCTTTTGAGCTGAGTCCGGAAGAGAATTCGCTCCCGGACTCAGCTCGAAAGCGCCGATAGCCATCGTGGACAAGCCGTTCGCTAGCGCTGGCTATCGGCGCTTTTGAGCTGAGTCCTGGAGCGAATTCGCTCCCGGACTCAGCTCGAAAGCGCCGATAGCCAGCATGGACAAGCCGTTCGCTAGCGCTGGCTATCGGCGCTTTTGAGCTGAGTCCGGAAGAGAATTCGCTCCCGGACTCAGCTCGAAAGCGCCGATAGCCAGCGTGGACAAGCCGTTCGCTAGCGCTGGCTATCGGCGCTTTTGAGCTGAGTCCGGAAGAGAATTCGCTCCCGGACTCAGCTCGAAAGCGCCGATAGCCAGCGTGGACAAGCCGTTTGCTAGCGCTGGCTATCGGCGCTTTTGAGCTGAGTCCTGGAGCGAATTCGCTCCCGGACTCAGCTCGAAAGCGCCGATAGCCAGCGTGGACAAGCCGTTCGCTAGCGCTGGCTATCGGCGCTTTTGAGCTGAGTCCGGAAGAGAATTCGCTCCCGGACTCAGCTCGAAAGCGCCGATAGCCAGCGTGGACAAGCCGTTCGCTAGCGCTGGCTATCGGCGCTTTTGAGCTGAGTCCTGGAGCGAATTCGCTCCCGGACTTAGCTCGAAAGCGCCGAGAGCCAGCGTGGACAAGCCGTTCGCTAGCGCTGGCTATCGGCGCTTTTGAGCTGAGTCCTGGAGCGAATTCGCTCCCGGACTCAGCTCGAAAGCGCCGAGAGCCAGCGCGGAGGAGCCGAAGATTGGGGGCGGCGCGGCTATTTTAAAATGTCGCCGCCGGCATGGGGGGCTTGCCAGCACCCCCCAGACCCCCAACCCGGGTTTGGGGGGCTGCTAGGAAGCCCCCCATGCCGGCGGCAAACAGCCGCGCCGCCCCCAATCTTCGGTTCCTCGCTAGCGCTGTGGGAGTAAAAACACCATCTGCACATGCGCAGATGGTGTTTTTACTTCCGCAGCGCTACTTCGCGAAAACCCGCTCGTTGCGGGGGGTCCTGGAACGGAACCCTCGCAACGAGCGGGGGATCACTGTACTGTGTTCAGTTCTGGAGACCTCACCTACAAAAAGATATTGACAAAATTGAAGGGGTCCAAAGATGGGCTACAAGAATGGTGGAAGGTCTTAAGCATAAAACGTATCAGGAAAGACTTCATGGACTCCATCTGTAGAGTCTGCGCTGTAAAAGGATCAGTCAATCTTGGGGAGAGTGGCAGGGGTCTTGAACTGGTGGTCTCCTTTCCTTTCTGTAGACCCTGCCTTGGCTCAGCCCACAAGCTGGCTCCTTCGTCAAGATGGCCGTGTCGTTCAACCACTGGTTTTTGGCCCTCTTCACCGACACAGGATACGTCTGGATGGGCCGGTCGAACCTAAAGGTGAGGTCCAAATCCCAGAATTCCCTGCCAGTATGGGTGGGCTTCAATTCCCAAAATTCCCTGCCAGCATGGATGGACTAAAACTCCCTGAATTCCCTGCCAGTATGGGTGGACTGCAATTCCCAGAATTCCCTGCCAGTATGGGTGGACTTCAACTCCCAGAATTCCCTGCCAGTATGGGTGGACTTCAATTTCCAGAATTTACTGCAAGAGTGGGTGGACTGCAATTCCCAGAATTCCCTGCCAGCATGGATGGACTAAAACTCCCAGAATTCCCTGCCAGTATGGGTGGACTGCAATTCCCAGAATTATTCCCTGCCAGTATAGGTGGACTTCAACTCCCAGAATTCCCTGCCAGCATGGGTGGACTTCAACTCCCAGAATTCCCCTGCTGGGCCGTGAAGCAAATCCTTTTTTGATATATTTTTTCTTTTTTCTTTCTGTTTCCCGCCAGGAAAAGTTAGCGGAATTCACTTGCGACTACCGATCGCCTCCCAAGCAGATGGCCTGGTAAGTGCCCCCAAAATTGTCTGAAATGGCCGAGGGTCTCCCACTTGGGCAGCGGGCTGGACTAGAAGACCTCCCGAGGCCCCTTTCCAACTCTCTTTCTTCCTGACATGGCAGGTGTACGCGACAGCACAGCCGGCAGCGTGCGGTGGTGATGGTTTGGGACCGGTGCCTTGTGGCGGCTGGAAGCGACCAGCAAAGCGTTCAGTATCTTTACTCAAAACTCAAAAAATTCGACTTTCGCGGGCGGTCTCGGAAAGCATCCCCCACGAAAATCGAGGGAACACTGTACAGTGTTCCCTCGATTTTCACGGGTTCGAACTTCGCGAAAAGTCTATACCACGGTTTTTCAAAAATATTAATTAAAAAATACTTTGTGGGTTTTTTCCCCATACCACGATTTTTCCCACGCGATGACGTCATATGTCATCGCCAAACTTTCATCCAACTTTAATAAATATTTTTTTTAATAAACTTTAATAAATAAACATGGTGAGTAATGATCTAAATGGTTGCTAAGGGAATGGGAAATTGCACTTTAGGGGTTTAAAGTATTAAGGGAAGGCTTGGGATACTGTTCATAGCCAAAAATAGTGTATTTACTTCCGCATCTCTACTTCATGGAAATTTGGCTTTCGCAGGTGGTCTCGGAACGCATCCCCCGCAAAAATTGAGGGAACACTGTATTTCCTGTATTTTATTTTAGAATTTTATCTTAGGATGCATCTATGTTTATCCCAGGCATGTTTAAATTCAGTTCCTCTGGATTGAGCAACCACGTCTGCTGGAAGTTTGTTCCAAGGATCTACTACTCTTTCAGTCAAATAATATTTTCTCATGTTGCTTCTGACCTTTCCCCCAACTAACTTCAGATGGTGTCCCCTTGTTCTTGGGTTCACTTTCCTATTAAAAACAATGCTAAAATATGTGTTAAGATAAAGAAAGGTATAGGGAGCTGAGCCTCCATAGTTTGAAGCAGTCTATCTTAGGATGTGCCTAGAGTTCTCCCAACTGATGAGCTGGAGGCCCGTGGCAATAATCAGCAGAGATAATATTCCTCTATCGATTTCCAAACACCGGCTCCTCAATTCCTTAACGCCGACCCTCAGATATCATCTGAGTGAGGATTCGCACCTGGTTCCGGAATTGGACGGGGTGCGTATTTTCTCTCGCTCCACCCACGAATTCCTCCATGAAATCCCAGGTGGGTTTTTCTTTCTTTCTTTCTTTTTTTTAGTTTTTTTTAAAAAAATAGTTTTATTTACAAGAATATATACAATAAACAGTTGCGGCCCTATTTGGATTGGGAGTCACTGCTCACAGTCACTCATGCCCTCATCACCTCGAGGTTCGACTACTGCAACGCTCTCTACATGGGGCGACCTCTGAAAAGTGTTCGGAAACTTCAGATCGTGCAGAACGCGGCCGTGAGAGCTATCGTGGGGCTTCCCAGATTCGCCCATGTTTCTTCAACACTCCGTGGCTTGCATTGGCTGCCGATCGGTTTCCGGTCACAATTCAAAGTGTTGGTAATGACCTTTAAAGCCCTACATGGCATTGGACCAGAGTACTTCCGGAACCGCCTGCTACTGCACGAATCCCAGCGACTGATAGGGTCCTACAGAGTTGGCCTTCTCCGGGTCCCATTGACTAAACAATGTCGTTTGGCAGGCCCCAGGGGAAGAGCTTTCTCTGTGGCGGCCCCGGCCCCCTGGAATCAACTCCCCCTGGAGATTAGAACTGCCCCCACCCTTCCTGTCTTCGTAAACTACTCAAGACTCACTTATACCGCCAGGCATGGGGGAGTTGACACATCTTTCCCCCAGGCTTTTTTTAATACTTTGTTTTATGTTTGGTATGAATGTGCTGTTTGGTTTTTTAAATAATGATAGGGTTTTATATGTTTTTAATATTAGATTTGTTCCACTGCTATATTGTTTTTATTACTGTTGTGAGCCGCCCCGAGTCTTCGGAGAGGGGCGGCATACAAATCTAATAAGTAAATGAATGAATAAATAAACACATCAACAATACAAATAACAATACAATATTAGACAAACAAAATAAAATATGGAGAGAAAAAAAAGACAAACATCCCTGGATTGTACAATGAACAGTATACAATAATAACGAACAAATAATTAAAAATTGGGCGGGTGAACGGTAGATCTGTATCAGAGATTTGTGCTGTAAATATTCTCTAGAGCCCGTTATGTTATAACTAAAAATTACATATATATATATATATAAATAGGAAGTAGAGTGTGACATAGCATAAAAATATTTTAAGAGGATAGGTTTAATTTTTATCTGTAACATATTTCAATCCTTTACTGAAGCAATTTGAACACCAGACTATTATTATTATTATTATTATTATTATTATTATTATTATTATTATTTAGATTTGTATGCCGCCCCTCTCTGCAGACTTATCTTTAAATATATACATACAAGTGTGTAATAAGTTTTAAGCAGATATTGGTCGGATTTTTCTTTTTTCCAACCAGCGGCAAAAGGGGTCCCAGCATTTATAAAACGCAGATTCTTCATTATTTCTAACTTCCAGAGATAATGAGATAGATTATATAGATTATAATTAATTTAGTCATTTCTGCACAATTTGTAAAAACCCAGGTGGGTTTTTCCTGGCCAGACTGTGAACAAAGAGGACTAAGGAACTTTCCTCGACGTTTAAAGGGTCATGCTGCGAACAAAGAGGACTAGAAACTTTTCCCGGCTTTTAAATCGTCAATAGTGGAGACTTCCAGCCCCTTTTTTCCTCTTTCAGAGGCCACCGAGGAGATCTTCAAAATCGCCTCCATGTCACCCGGGGCCCTGCTGCTTGAAGCGCAGAAAGAATACGAGGTAAAATAAGGCGACTGAGAACGGAAAATGCTAGTGTCAACATGTATGACTACAGTTGAACCCCAAATTTAAACTGTCTGCGTTCTACTCCCCTCTCAGAAAGAGAGCCAGAAGGCAGATGAATACCTGCGTGAAATCAAGGACCAGAAACTGCTTCCCGAAGCCGTCGATCAATGCATTAAAGCAGCCAGCTACGAACATTCCCCGCCCATCCAGAAAGCTCTGCTCCAGGTAAGGGCGGGGCAGGTAAATCTCTGCAGGGGGGCCTGGGCCTGGCCCTCTGCTCAGCTGGGAGAACCAGAGGCATAGAGCCAGGATGGTGAACCTATGGCAGTGAGGTCAGGTGCGACACGCACGCGTGGGCCGGCCAGGTGATTTTCAGGCCTTTTGGGCCCACTGGGAGTTAGAAACATAGAAACATAGAAGGTTGACGGCAGAAAAAGACCTCATGGTCCATCTTGTCTGTCGTTATACTATTTCCAGTTCGGTTTTTTCGCTCTTCCTAGACTTCAGAGCCTTTCTAGGAGTCCGGGGAGGGGGAAAGCGGCCTTCCTCGCCCTGCCGGAGGTCCTCCAGAGGCCAGAAACGGCCTGTTTCCCAACTTGAAACGGGTCATTTTTGGCCTCCGGGGGGAGATGGGAAGGCCGTTTTTGCCCTCCCCAGACTCCTAGAAAGGCTCTGGAGCCTGGAGAGAGAGAGAAAAAAAGGACTTCCGGTTCAACAGGAAGTTGGCAAGTCAGCCATTTTCTGCTCCCGGAGAGCCTCCCAGGCGGGGGCGGAGGCCATTTTTGCCCTCCCCAGAGTCCTAGAAAGACTCTGAAGTCTGGGGGGAGAGAAAAACAGGCATGCTATCTCGCACCTGGAGCAGGGAGGGGGGGTCACACGTGCATTCACAAGGGGGGCACATGGAATTATGAATGTGGGCACATTGCCAACCCCCCAAGTCCTTCCCTTTTGGAATGCAAACCAAAAAAGGTTAGCAAACGTCACAAGCCAGCATGCTTTAAGATGGATGGACTTGAACTTCCAGAATCCTCTAACCAACATGCTTTTAAATGCATGGACTTCATCTCCCAGAATTCCCTTTGCGTGCTTTCCCATTTCGCTTGACACCGTGAGGACCAGAAACGTGCTCTGTACGAGGAAAACAATTCCTTGATTCCCTCTTTTCTTTCTCTTACCTTGTAGGCCGCCTCTTTTGGAAAATGCTTCATCGACAAATTTGCACCGGAAAACTTTGTCGAAACGTGCCGAGATTTGCGGGTGCTTAATGCCGTTCGCGATTACCAGATTGGGATCCCCCTCAGCTACGATCAGTATCCTTTCCTGACGACGGGAACAAAATGGATCACGGGATCACCAGATTTCTGCCATCTGTTTCATCACCCAAAGATTTGTTTTCTCATCAGTTCTGGCCAACTTGGCAACTTTAAGAATCATGGACTTCAACTCCCAGAATTCTCCAGCCAGCCAGCCAGCCAGCCAGGAATGATAGAGTTGGAAGAGGCCAGAAAGGTCATCTTAAGTCAGGGGTCAGCTCTGCTGGCTGGAGAATTCTGGGAGTTGAAGTCCACGAGTCTTAAAGTGGCCAAGTTTGAAGAGCGCTCTATTAAACTCAACAAATCAATTTTGTTTCCGTTTTTAGCAAAAAGTCCACCCAAAGTTTCTGCTGTTTGACCAAAAAGAGAGGTAGTAGTCCTCAACTTACGACCACAGGGGAAGCCCAAAGTTTCCATCGCTTGGCAGGGCTGTTGTTGTGTTTTGCCCCATTTAACGACCTTTTTTTTCTCACGGTGGTTAAGTAAATCACTCTGCTTTATTAAGTGAAATGTGCCATCATTAAGTGAAGCTGGTTTCCCTGTTGACGGTCACAAAAGGAGATTGGGTGGACACTGCATAAACCATCATAAATATGAGCCAGTGGCCAAACGGATGAATTTGGGATCACGTGACCTAGGGGGCGGGGCAGGGGTCGTAAGTGTGGAAACGGGCTGTAAGTCACTTTTTCTCACTGTAATTTCAAACGGTCACTATAAATGACTGGCTGTCAGTCAAGGACTGCCTGTCGTTTGGGGAGGGGGTCTCGTACAAGCTTCCGAGGTCGCCTCCTTCAAGGTAGGTGAACCAACTAATCCTAGAAAATTTCTTAACAAGTGATTTACAGATATAAACAGCTGACCAAGGAGGTTTTGCTGGATAGGTAACCTAATTTCTGCTATAAATGTCACTATTATTATTATTATTATTATTATTATTATTATTATTATTAACATTATTATAATATAAAACATTGGTGTTTCAAGACTGAAGGATGCCAATGCAATAATATAATTGTTTGCTATGTTGTATTGTTGATATAATAATAATAATAATTTTATTCACAAAAACCAGTAATACACAGTAAATGAGATTTATATGCTGGATTTCGTCTTGTTAATGTTGTTTGTTGTTGTTATTATTATTAGTAGTAGGCGGAGTCTGTAGAGAGGGGCTTCATACAAATATTTTGTTTGTTTATTTATTTATTTATTTATTTATTTGTGTGCCGCCCCTCTCTGCAGACTCGGGGCGGCTAACAACAGTAATAAAACAGCATATAATAATAATAATAATTATTATTATTATTATTATTATTATTATTCCATTGGATCTGGATAGTTTTGTTGGCAAGGTTGGCCGTTGCCTCCTTCCTGGGGCTGACAGACAGTGACTGGCTCAACGTTACTCGGCTGGCTTTTATGCCATAGGTGGAACTAGAATTCACTGTCTCCTGACGATTGGCCCAAAGTCACCCAACCAGCTTTCATGGCTAAGGCGGTACTAGAACTCACCGTCTCCTGGTGTTTGGCCCAAAGTCATCAGCCAGCTTTCATATGTAAACTAGGACTAGAATGCCGTGTCTCCCGGTTTCTAACCTGGCACATCAACCATTGCATTAAACTGGCTTTTTTTTGGTAGCCAAAGATAGCCTGTCCCTAAAGCTGGAGGCTCTCTTTCGGCTCCAGATTAGAGATGGAGCCCTGTCCCATGGGAATGCATGCTTGTCATAATAACCGTGGTTGGTAGCCTAGCCGTGGGACCTGACCCTTTGGCCCTTTTATCTTAGGGTGGTTTTAAGAAGACTCTATCCAATCGCCATCAAGATTTGCGAGTATCTCCGACTGTCCGAGTTCCAAGGGATAAACCGGATCTTGGCTCACTGGGCCTGTTACAAGGTACGATCGGGAAAGCCGTCATTAAGTGGGAACAGCCTGCCAAGCCCCCCAAAATCTTTGCACCTCTTTTGATGATTGATATTAGTTACTAACAAAATACTGCATTTTATTCATGGACAATTAGATGGTACACTGTATTGTTTGAATGTATGTTGAGAATTTTTTTTAAAAAAAAAATATCCCTAAAACTTTGGTACATTTCATAAGCGTGTTCCTAATTTTGAATGGTCACTACATGGTCATTATTATTATTATTATTATTATTATTATTATTATTATTATTATTATTTATTAGATTTGTATGCCGCCCCTCTCCGTAGACTCGGAACGGCTCACAACAACAATAAAACAATATATAACAAATCTAATAATTTAAAATCACTAAAAACCCCTAATTAAAACCCATTATTATTATTATTATTATTATTATCATTATCATCATCATTATTATTATTATTTATTAGATTTGTATGCCGCCCCTCTCCGTAGACTCGGGGCGGCTCACAACAACAATAAAACAATGCATAACAAATCTAATAATTTAAAATCACTAAAAACCCCTTATTAAAAAGTAAAAAACATACACACAAACATACCATGCATAAAATGTATAGGCCTGGGGGAGATGACTCAATTCCCCCATGCCTGACAGCAGAGGTGGGTTTTAAGAAGTTTGCGAAAGGCAAGGAGGGTGGGAACAATCCTAATCTCCGGGGGGAGCTGGTTCCAGAGGGTCGGGGCCGCCACAGAGAAGGCTCTTCCCCTGGGTCCTGCCAAATGACATTGTTTAGTCGATGGGATGGGGAGAAGGCCAACTCTGTGGGACCTAACTGGTCGCTGGGATTCGTGCAGCAGAAGGCGGTCTCGGAGATATTCTGGTTAAACGCAGACAGCCCGAAAGTTGCATTTTGACGCAATGGCTCTTAACTTTTGAGGGCTGGTCCTAAGTCCCTGCATTCGTAATTTTGAACGGTAACTAAGAGAGGACAGCCCAAAATTGCATTTTTCAACACTGCCCCTCTTTGTTCCATGCCGTTCCCAGGTTCAACAAAGAGACAAATCAGATGAAGAATTGGCCCAAGTCATCAACCAGAAACTCGGCGACGCCGTGGGCATCTCGTATTCGGACATTGCAACGCAGGCTTACGAGAGCAACCGGGGACAACTGGCTATTAAGGTTCGAGGGATATGGGTTCTGACATGCACATGTGCCCATGTGCAACGCACCAGTATCTACGGAATCAGGAATCCGCCCCTGTTGCAAACATCAAAACCAGAATCACGCCCGGATGACGGATTTATTGGGATTCACTAACTTCTTTATAAACATAATAACAGATGAATTTACAATCCCATTAGCAGAGTTCTTCTTCAGTGTAGTTTCAAGGAAACACAAGCAGGAGAGTGAGTTTCATTTCAGCAGAGCAGACAAGCACAGAGTGGGACGAGAATACAGAGTGGGATAAGAGTACAGAGTGGACTAAACCACACGCTCAGCCTTGAGCTTAAGTACTCAGTTTCGATTCTCTGCACAGACTCGGAAGTGATTTAACTCCCATTGGCTGACTCAGTTGCTATGCCCATTCATTGGCTGACCTTGTTAATGTGACTCTCCCAGTTCACAAATATTCTTGACAGGTTTAAGGGGTGGTGCATAAGCGCACAACTGTGCCTACCGTCCCTGTCCTATTGTCTTATTTTGTTACTTTTTATCATTACTTATCTAATGTTTTATTTGTACATTTATTTATTTATTTGATTAGATTAGATTAGATTAGATTAGATTTGTATGCCGCCCCTCTCCATAGACTTGGGGCAGCTCACAACACAATAAAACAGTTCATAACAAATCTAATAATTTTAAATTTAAAATATTTTAAAAACTCCATTATTAAGCAGACATACGTACAAACATACCATACATAAATTGTATAGGCCCGGGGGAGATATCTCAATTCCCCCATGCCTGACGGCAGAGGTGGGTTTTGAGGAGTTTACGAAAGGCAAGGAGGGTGGGGGCAATTCTAATCTCTGGGGGGAGCTGGCTCCAGAGGGTCAGGGCCACCACAGAGAAGGCTCTTCCCCTGGGGCCCGCTCTATAATTGTTTGATAAAATAAATAAATAAAATAAAAATAAATAAAGTTTGCTCTATAATTGTTTGACAAAATAAATAAATAAAATAAAAATAAATAAAGTTTGCAGAAATGTTGATAGGAAATGGACAGTTCAGAGGAGTTGATTCAACCTTGGCAACTTGAATAAGTGTGGATTTCAACTCCCAGAAATTCCTGATGGTTTGTTTGTTTAAATTTATCTATCCATCCATCCATTCATTCATTCATTTATTCATTCATTTACTGCAGCTGCTGGAATACGAACCTCGGCCGGGAAAGCAGGTGCCTCTTTTGCTGACCATGAAAAAAAGTAACTTGGCATTGAGCAGAGCCATCGAGAGCGGGGACAGTGACCTGGGTAAATCAGGGGGATGGGTGGATGAATAGAGACAGATGGACAGATAGACAGAGATATTGAGATAGATATGAAGATGGATGGATACAAGATAGGTAGGTAGGTAGATAATGAGATAGATAATAAAATACATTGCCAAGATGGTAAATAGATTAGATGGATAAACAGACAGACAGATAGATAAATATGGATAGAGAGAGAGAGAGAAGAAAGATAGATATGCTAGCTAGCCATCTAGATAAGATAGATAGATGATAGATAGATAGACAGATAGACAGACAGACAGACAGACAGACAGCAAAATAGAGAGATAATGAGATAAATTATATAGTGGGTGGATGGATGGCAAATGTCCTCTTTCCTGTTTTGCTCCCTGTTCAGTTTACACCGTCATCTCGCTCTTGAAGGATGAACTTGGCCGGGGCGATTTCTTCATGGCTTTGCAGAACCAGCCTGTGGCATTGAGTCTCTATCGTCAGGTGAGGCTCTGGTTTCACATGTTCCTCTGCTAGTGGGTAGAAACCAGCCAAGATGGAGAGAAACAGACCGGACCCTAATCTGGCATAGCCAGAAAGATGGCTCTGCATGCCACTTCCGGCATAAACATAGAAACCTAGAAGACTGACGGCGGAAAAAGACCTCATGGTCCATCTAGTCTGCCCTTATACTATTTCCTGTATTTTATCTTAGGATGGATCTATGTTTATCCCAGGCATGTTTCAATTCAGTGACTGTGGATTTATCTACCACGTCTGCTGGAAGTTTGTTCCAAGGATCTACTACTTTCAGTGAAATAATATTTTCTCATGTTGCTTTTGATCTTTCCCTCAACTAACTTCAGATTGTGTCCCCTTGTTCTTGTGCTCACTTTCCTATTAAAAACCCTTCCCTCCAGAACCGTATTGAACCCTTTCACATATTTAAATGTTTCAATCCTGTTCCCCCTTTCCCTCCTGTCCTCCAGACTCTACAGATGGAGTTCATGAAGTCTTTCCTGATACGTTTTATGCTTAAGATCTTCCACCATTCTGGTAGCCCGTGTTTGGACCCATAAGGAATAAAATGAAATGAAATATTTTAAAAAATAAAAATTTATTTATTTGTTTATTTATTTATTTAGTTAGTTAGTTAGTTAGCAACTTTTTTGATGATTGATATTAGTTACTAACAAAATACCTCATTTTATTCATGGAAAATTAGATGGTACACTGTATTGTTTGAATGTATGTTGAGAGAAAACTTTTTAAAAATAGATCCTTAAAACTTTGGTACAAGTCCTAATTTTGAATGGTCGCTACATGGTCGTTGTTATTATTATCATTATCATTATTCATTTATTGGATTTGTATGCCAAATTATTATTATTAGTAGTAGTATTATCTTTATTATTATTTATTAGATTTGTATGCCGCCCCTCTCCGTAGACTCGGGGCGGCTCACAACAAATATTAAAAATAAAATAAAAATATTAAAATATTAATAAAAAATAATAAAAATAAAAACTTAGGTAAAAGTCTCCAAATAACATGTTTTTAGCCTCCTAGACTTACTCCAGGGCGAGAGGGGAAGCCTGCCCATTAAAGAAATAAATATGTAATATGTAAATAAAAAAGGCTCTTACATAGAAAACAAACGAAGAGCCGTAAGAATGAGGATTATTAATTGATTTGCCCCCAACCTTTTTCACGTACCCCTCTTGTCCGTCCTCAGTACTGCAAACACAAGGAGCCCAACACACTCAAAGATCTCTACAACCAAGACGATAACCACCAAGAGCTGGGCAACTTCCACATCCGTAGCAGCTACGTCAGCGAGAAGGTGGGTGCTGTTGAAACGTGGCAGTGGGCATCGGAAAAAAGGGCTAGCAGGGGTGCCCCTTGGAAACCAAGGGGGGAATATATATATATATATATATATATATATATATATATATATATGTTCTGTTGGGCTCTCTGGTAGACTCCTCCCGAAAATTCACAGGTACAAATTTCACACACACACACACACACACGTTTGAAAATTCAAAACAATGGTCTTTATACCGAAAATGCAACTAAACAGAGCCCTCTTTTGGTAGAGCCAAGAGCACTGGTCTCCAAACAAACTGGTAATTGGTACAAGTCCCTTATCAGTTCTGTGATCCTTAGCTTGCAGCTGTGAGGCAATTCACAGTCCTTCTTCTTTCACAAAGTGAAACACACTTTGCTCTGGTTTAGTTTCAAAGCGGGGAAAAATCAGCACACAAAAGGTCCAAGTCAGCAAAGCAGGCACCAAACACAACGATCAGATAATCCTCCACAATGGCCAAACCCACAGGCTGCTCTTTATAGCAGCCTCACTCATGACCACAGCCCCACCCAACCACAGGTGGCCTCCTTTTCTTTGATCATAATCTCTCAATTGTTGCTGCCTATGCATCGCTCTCCGCATGCGTGGCTGTATCATTAACTCTTGTTCTGAATCCAAGGAGGAGCTAGAGAATTGATCTCCTTCTGAGCTGTCTGCCCCACTCTCCTCCTCCCTGTCACTCATGTCTTCTTGGTCAGAGGAGCCTTCATCATCAGATTCCACTGGGGGAAAAACAGGCCTGCAGCAGGTGGATGTCTCCCCCACATCCACAGTCCTTGGGGCAGGAGCTGGGCCAGAGCTAACCACATATATGTATATATATTTAGACTTATATTGCACGTTCTCCCGAGCAGCCTGAAAATCTTGTGCATTTGTGGTTAAAAGGGAAGAGGGACAAACTACAATTAATTCAGTTCAATGATGCCTCAGAGAGCAGGTTTCTAGTCCTTAAGGTTCTAGTTGAAATCTCCGGAGGTGGGCCTGGAAGGATTTGGAAAGGGAAGTCGATAGAACAGAAGAGAAGAGAATAACAGAGTTGGAAGGGACCTTGGAGGTCTTCTAGTCTAGCCCCCTGCTCAAACTGGAGAACCCATACCATTTCAGACAAGTCCAGGCACTTCTTAAAAACCTCCAGTGTTGAAGCACCCACAACTTCTGGTGACAGGCTGTTCCCCTGGTTAATGTATTCTGTTAGGAAGTTCTAGGTTGCTTCTCTTCTTGATTAGTTGCCGTCCGTTGCTGCTTCTGGTGTTTTGGAGAATTAGGTTGACCCTCCTCTTCTTGTTTTTGCTCTGATCTTTTTTTGAAGAACTTTTGGTTTCAGGCATTATTATTATTATTATTATTATTATTATTATTATTATTATTTTGCAAAGTAGATTAATCCTGCGGCATCTGTTTTCTTCCTCAGTGGATCGAGGGCCGTGTGGCCAGTTTGCAGAACGCAGTCGACGAGTACTACAAAGCCAAGAACGAGTTTGCAGCCAAGGTAAAAGGGCACGAGGCACAGAGGGCCAAAAAAAGCTTGATCCAGAATGCAGGTTGTCCTTGAGTGAGTAGGCCATGGCAAGATGTGTTGGGTATTTTGGTTACTATTAATATTGTTAGTATTAGCAGAGTTCAGCTGGCTTAATTTGCAGTGGATTCAGTATGGCAAGAAATCAACACGTGACTCAGAATCCCATTTGTTAGCCATGTGACCATTTCTTCATAAGGATGAAAAATACAATCTTTACTTACAATTCTGTTGATTCATGCAATTACAGGTTGCAGGCGGATAAGCTTATATTCCAGTCCATGTTGATAACTTCTGGATGGTCCCATGTGTGAGGATGGCTTTGGATTTCATCTCACACATGTGTCCTCAGCCGAGGACAGTGGAGCACACAGGAGGTGGAAAGAAGGCTCACCAGGGCCAAAAGAGGATCATCTATTCTGCAGACGTCTATATAGTCTGTAGAGTACCTGCCCCTTTTGGTCATCAAAAGGTGACACGCTGGTCAGTTAATTGCGACCTGATCATAGAGATGTGTGTACAAGACAGTGGGTAGAGTGGTGAAACCCAACAAGATGGATGTGGTGTGTTCGCTGTAGTGTGTTGGCCAAGGTGTGTTGGCAGTGGCAAGTTGGCCAATGCCTATTGGCCATGGTGAGTTGGCCATAGGGAGTTAGAACCTAAGAACCTAAGAATAGCCCTGCTGAATCAGACCAAAGCCCATTGCGTCCAGCATTCTGTGGCCCAAGGTGGCCCACCAATTGTCCATGGGGATCTTGAGCAGAGAGAGAAGGCAAGACCCTCCCTTTCCCTTGACCCCCCAACAAATGGGACCCAAGGGAACCCTGCCTGCCTCCACCAACATAGAGGCGGCACATGGACATCCGTTTCAATCACCACTGATACACTTGGCATCCATGAATCTGTCTCATCCTGCCTTGAAGCTCTCCAGGCTGACAGCTGTCTCGACCTCTTCTGGAAGGGAATCCCATCAACCAAGGACCCTCTGGGTGAAGAAATATTTCCCTTTATTTGTCCTCGCTTCCTTACCTATGAGCTTGAGGGAGGGCCCCCTCCTCCTAGTATTGTGTGATAGAGAAAAGAATTGTTCTCTATCCACCTTTTCTATCCTGTGCATGATTTTATACCCTTCGATCAAGTCCCCCCTTCAACGCCGTCTTTCAAGGCTGAAGAGACCAAGGCGTTGCAACCTGGTTTCATAAGGGAGGGGCTCCATTCCCTTGATCATTCCTGTTGCCCTGTTGGTCGTGGCAAGTTGACTGTGGTGAGTTGTCCTGGACCCATCCGAAGAGCCATGTGCTTTTTCCTTCTTCTGCTCACCAGGCCACCGAAGACCAGATCAAGCTGTTGCGCCAACAGCGTCGCTTCCAGGACGACTTCGACAAACCCTTTGTGGACCTTTCGCTCCACGACACTGTCTACAACCTCATTCTGGACAGGAAGCACAAGTTAGCCGAGCAGCTTTACAGGGACTTCCGGATCCCCGATAAACGGTGAGGACAGTCCTGGGGATGGAAGCCCGGGGGGCGAAGATCTTGACCCGGGCCCCCAAAATCTGGGGCAGGCTTGTTCTTTCTCACCCATTGTGGTTCTCATGTGGTTCCACATTCTATTTATGTTTTAGCCTCCAGACTCCTAATCCTCTTTGTGGCTCTTCTCTGCACTCTTTCTAGAGTCTCAACATCCTTTTTGCATCGTGGCAACCAAAACTGAATGTCGTATTCCAAGTGTGGCCTCACCAAGGCCTTGTAAAGTGGTATTAACGCTTCACGTGATCTTAATTCTATCCCTCTGTTGATGCAGCCTAGAACTGTGTTGGCTTTTTTGGCAGCTGCTGCACATGGCTGGCTCAAATTTAAATGGTTGTCCACTAGGACTCCAAATTCCCCCTTGCAAGTAGCTAGATTTGGTGATCAAATCCCAGAATTTACTTAATCTCCATCCCTTGGCCGGAAATGTGCCTTGTGATCTCCTTGGACAATGAGGCTCCAGAGGGCTTAAACCAGAGCTATCCAACTTGGCAAATTTAAAGACCTGTGAACTTCAACTCCCAGAATTCCCCAGCCAGCAAATGCATTCTGGGAACTGAAGTCCACAGGTCTTCAATTTGCCAATGTTGGACAGTCCTGGCTTAAACTCTGTATGAAGATGGACTTGGAAGGAGATGTCACATATTCTTCGCTTGGCTTTCCTCGAAAAGACACCCGTTGTCTCCCAGCACATCTGGAGAACCTCAAGTGGGTGATAGATGTTCTTGGGCTGATCCCTTGCTGTCTTGACAGGTTCTGGTGGCTGAAGATCAGCGCCTTGGCGGAACAAGGGGCCTGGGAAGATCTGGAGAAGTTCTCCAAATCCAAAAAGTCACCTATCGGCTACCTGGTAAGAAGAGGATGTGGCAAGGGTGATGGGTCTATTTTCTTAAGTCAACAGACTTGAATTCTTCCAATGTTCAGGAAGGCATCCTGGGCGAAAAAGTAGACAATAGTAAAAAAAAAGTAGAAAGTTCCTGGATGTCTGTAGGGCATTGAGTTCCAATCTTGGGCACTTCCAAGGAGGTGGCTCCGAAATCCCGTAATTCCAGACTCAGCCATGCCCATTGATGAAAATTCTGGTAGTTGAAGTCTGTAGTTAGGAACTATTGTTCCAAACTCTCTTGAATGGATCTTGGGGAAACCTCGTCCACTACTACTTTTGAAGGTCAAAAAAAAAAGAGTCAACTTTGTGTTTGTGTATTTTTTGAATCGTCCTTCTGTTTTCTCCTGTGGTTAGTCTGGCCCTTTGCGCGCGATCACCGTGTGGTCTCCTTTCTCCCCCCGCAGCCCTTTGCAGAGATCAGCATGAAGTACGGCAACTCGAGCGAAGCCAGAAAGTACGTCGCCCGGGTCACGCCCGAGCAGAAAGTGAAGGCTTTGCTCTTGGTGGGGTAGGTAGCAGGCGTCCTCCCCCTCTCCCCAGAATCTCAGCCCCCCCCTCAAAGTTCCTGAGCAGTCAGGGGCTCCTCCCCCCACATGGGGGGACGCCTTCTGGGTAGCTGAAATGGCCTGGGAATGGCACGACCGACAAGATTTATGGTGAAAATCACTGGTTTTTTGCTTTTGCGCCTGTGCGGAAGCAAAAATACCGGCGAAATTATCCGAAATGTCGGCTATTTTTGCCGTTCTGTGCCTGCACAGGAGCAAAATCCCACTCGGACATGAGCACACACATGCCAGAGACGTAAAGCTGCGCGCACAGCGCACTGAGAGCAACAATCTTGACTTGTATATATACAATACCCCAAGTCGTTCTTTCAAGTAAACACAAGGCAGGAGAGAGCAGTTAGTTTCATTTCAGAGTTCAGAGCAGACGGAGTACAGAGTGGGCTCCAGTTTCAGTTTCGATTCTCTGCACAGACTCAGAAGTGGTTAGCTCCCATTGGCTGACTCAGTTACTATGCCTATTCATTGGCTGGCCTTGTTGCCGTGGCTCTCCCAGACGTGAATATTCTAACAACCTTGTATCCAAATATTTCTATGTGTGATCGGTGCCATTTTAGGCGGGGTAGAAACTTTTTAAAATTCTCCTTAAGAAATTCTGTGGAGGGCGGGTGAGGGATTAGCTGGCTAGTTTATGAAATGTTCCCTCATGAGGACTAGTCACTTAGCGTTCTCCAATGTTTTTTTTTTTTTTTTAAATCACCTCTGGAAATCTCCGGGACTGAATGAGCCTCCGTGATTATATTTTATTTTTTAAAATAATAATCTTTATTAGGTATTTACATTTAAAAAGTAAAACAAAAAAATTCAATTCAATTCAATTCAATTTATTAGATTTGTATGCCGCCCCTCTCCGAAGACTCGGGGCGGCTCACAACAACAATAAAAACAGTATAACAGTGGAAGAAATCTAATAATAAAATTACATTAAAAACCCCCAACAATTTAAAAACCATACAACACATACATACCAAACATAAAGTATAAGAAAGCCTGGGGGAGATGTCTTATTTCCCCCATGCCTGGTGATATAGGTGGGTCTTGAGTAACTTGTGAAAGACAAGGAGGGTGGGGGCCATTCTAATCTCCGGGGGGAGTTGATTCCAGAGGGCCGGGGCCGCCACAGAGAAGGCTCTTCCCCTGGGTCCTGCCAGACCTGTAGTATATGGTGATTCTTTGTTAATGTCATTTTTTCCTTTCCTTCCGTGGCCGTAGGGATTTCAACCAGGCCGCCGAAGCCGCCGTGGAGCGCAAGAACGAAGCGGAAATGATTCTCATCCTCTCCAAATGCACCGACGCTACCGTGGCGGCTAAGCTGGAACAGGCGAAAGCTCAACTGGGAAAGAAATGAGACCCTTTTCGGCCATCTCTGGCTACTTCCGACCGGCCCCGGGTGGCAAAAACGGAACCCGCTGGACTCTTCCGCTCTGGCCCAGGTCCGGAAGCAGCTTTTGCAGACTCTGGGAGTTTTGGACTACAGTCCTCATTGTCCCCAGCCAGCACAGGAGCCCTGTAACCAACGTGCCCGGACGGAGGGCCGCCAAATTGAGGAAGGAACTGAAATAGGAGGCGGGAATCCTGCTAGAGTTGGGGAAGAAGATTTGATCCGAGATTCGTCAATGGGACGCCCTGAAAATTTAGGGTGTTGGGGGGGGGGGGTTGGGGGGGGGCGAGAGGACTGAAGGGGGAAAAAAATCCCTTCTCTTCTCCTTTTTTCCCTTTCTCAGCCCTCCCTTTTCGCCGCCCTAACTTTCGTTGGCTCTTTTTGTCTCGCAGGCCGCACGCCTTCGATACCATAGGCCCTTCTAACTCCGCTTCCCCCCTTCCAGAAAAATCACCCCTTGGTGCTCCGTCCATTTGGGACAGCAGAGCAACTGGTGTTTTTTTCTTTCTCCCCCTGTTGGACGCCCACCTTAAAAAGCGACCCAGTCATTCGATCGGTTTGCTTCGCTTTGCTTTAAAAAAAAAATTGGTAGGAATTTGCAACTTGAGAGGAAGGAGAAAATAATTTTCCCGAAATACTTTTGTTTTCTTGGTGTTTGTGGCTTATTCCATCATAACCTGTCCCAAAATATTTGGGGGGTGTAATGTCCAGTTGGGGCCTCGGAAGGCTGTTTCTTGGCCCTCCTGCGTCAAATCAAAGTTTTGATGTTGCAGAGATTCTCGGTTATCGTCCTTCGCCTGCCCCAAATTTCTGAGCGGTGCTCACAATGTTTTTGTTTTCAGTGTTATTAAAACTTTTTCTTTGAAATGAGCAGATTTTGCGTTGGCTTTGTAGATGAGAATGGGCGGCTTGCTGAGCAGTGGAGTGGACGAGAGTGTGACTGGCCCAAAGTCACACAAATGGCTTTCATGCCTAAGGCAGGACTAGAACTCCTCATCTCCTGGTGATTGGCCCAAAGTCTCTCAGATATCTTTCATGCCTACGGCGGGACTAGAACTCACCGTCTCCTGGTGATTGGCCCAAAGTCACCCAGCTGGCTTTCATGTCTAAGGCGGGACTAGAACTCTCTGTCTCCTGTTGATTGGCCCAAAGTCTCTCAGATAACTTTCATACCTAAGGCGGGACTAGAACTCACCGTCTCCTGTTGATTGGTCCAAAGTCACTCAGATAACTTTCATACCTAAGGCGGGACTAGAACTCACCGTCTCCTATTGATTGGTCCAAAGTCACTCAGATAACTTTCATGTCTAAGGCGGGACTAGAACTTTCCGTCTCCTGGTGATTGGCCCAAAGTCACCCAGATGTCTTTCATGCCTAAGGCGGGACTAGAACTCTCCGTCTCCTGGTGATTGGCCCAAAATCACCCAGATGTCTTTCATGCCTAAGGCGGGACTAGAACTCACAGTCTCCTGGTGATTGGCCCAAAGTAACTCAGAGACTAGAACACACTGTCGCCCAGTTTCTACCCTGATGCCTTAATCACTAGACTAGACCAAACGGGGATGCCAGGGGCCTGAATTGGGTGACCACTGAAAGAATAATTCTGGAAGAGAAGGCCCCGTTGTTTGAAAGAGTGGGAAAATCTAAAGATGTAGAACGTAGTTTGGGCCTCTTCTCCAACTTCTACTCCTTCCAAACCAACATCTCATGAAGTCAGGGTCCAGAGGAGACCCCTTTGCAAATAACTTTTGTGTTGGATTTTGTAAGGGGTCTTTAAGGTCCCACTGATGCGGGTCTGTGAGATGTGATGGCAGTGTCAAAACACCCAGGTTCAGGAAGAGTCTGTCCTAAAAGGCCAATTTTCTGGGACAAGGAGAAACAAAATGGCCCTTTTCCATTCTGGGACCTTTCCTGAAGGCATCTCCCAGCCTTTTTGTCTCTCTCTGTGTTTGTCTGTCTCCCTCTATCATCTCTCCCTCCCTCCCTCCCTCCACCCATGCCTGTATCCGTCTATCCGTTCTAAGCATCTCTTTCTCTGTCTAACTCCCACCTTCCCTTTATCCCTCCCTCCCTCCTATCCATCTATTTACATCTCTATCTCTCCTTCCCTCCCATTGTCTATCCATCCCTTCCTCTATTCCTCCCTCCCTTCATAATTCTATCAGTCTCTGTATTTCTCTCAGTCCATCTTCCTCCTTCCCTCCCTCATTATATATCTATCTCTCCCTTTCTCCTCACTCCCTCTATCCTTCTCTCTCTCCATCTCCACCTCTATTCCTCCCTCCCTCCCTTTGCCCATCCATCCCTTCCTCTATTCCTCCCTACTTCTCTCCATCTCTCTATTTCTCTCTGTTCACATCTCTCCTTCCCTCCCTCTCTATATATCAGCTCTCCTCTCTCTCTCCATCCCTCCTTCAATCCATCCCTTCATCTCTCTTTTCACATCTTCCTCTCCTCTCCATCTCCTTCTTTCCCTCCCTCTTTTCCCCTATCCCTCAATCCCTCCCTCCCTATTCCATCTCGCCTTCCCTCTTTTTCTTCTATCCCTCAATCCATCCCTTCCTCTATTCCTCTCTCCCAACTTCTATCCATCTATTTCTCTCTGTTCCCATCTCTCCTTCCCTCCCTCTCTATATACCCATTCTCCTTCTTTCTCTCCCCATCGACATCTCTCCTTCCCTCTTCCCTCTATTCCTACCTTCATCTCTCTTTCCACAACTTCCTCTCCTTCTCTATCTCCATCTCGTTCCCTCCCTCCTGTCCTCTATTCCTCCCTCTTTATACCATCTTCCTTTCCTCTCTCCCTTCCTCTATTCCTCCCTCCCTACTCTCCATCTCTGTATTTCTCTGTTCACACCTCTCCTCCCTCTCTCCTTGTATCCTTCAATCCACCCCTTCATTCCACATCTTCCTCCTTCTCTCTCTCCATCTCTTTCCCTCCCTCCTTATATCATCTCTCCATCTCTCCTTCCTCCATCCCTCAATCCATCCCTTCCTCCCTCCCCTTCTCTCCATCTCTCTCTTCCTCTCTGTTGACATCTCTCCTTCCCTCCCTCTCTCTATATCTATCTCCTTCTCTCTCTTCCACTCTTTCAATCCAGCCCTTCAATCCACACCTTCCTCTCCCTCTCTCCCTCTTTCCCTCCCTCCTTATACCATCTCTCCTTCCTTCCCTCCCTTTGTTCATCCATCCCTTCCTCTATTCCTCCCTCCCTCCTTCTTTCCATCTCTTCCTCTCTTCACATCTCTCCTTCCCTCCCTCTCTATATCCATCGCTCCTTCTTTCTCTCCCTGTATCCTTCAATCCATCCCTTCAATCCACACCTTCCTTCCCTCCCTTTGTCCATCCATCCCTTCCTCTATTCCTCCCTCCTTCTCTTTATTCTCTCTCTTGACATCTCTCCTTCCCTCCCTCCCTTTCTCTCTCTATCTCCTTCTCTCTTCCTCTTTCAATCCATATCTTCTTCTCCCTCTCTCCATCTTTCCCTCCCTCCTTATACCATCTCCCCTTCCCTCCCTCCCTCCCTTTGTCCATCCATCCTTTCCTCTATTCCTCCCTCCCTCCTTCTCTCCATCTCTCTATTTCTCTCTGTTCACACCTCTCCTCCCTCCTTGTATCCTTCTGCGGAGAGGGACAGCATACAAATCCAATTAATAATAATAATAATAATAATAATAATAATAATAATAATCATCATCATCATCATCATCATCCATCCCTTCATTCCACATCTTCCTCCTTCTCTCTCTCCGTCTCCATCTCTTTCCCTCCCTCCTTATATCATCTCTCCATCTTTCCTCCATCCCTCAATACATCCCTTCCTCCCTTTGTCCATCCCTCCCTTCTTCTATTCCTCCCTCTCTCCCTCCCTTCTTCCCTCCCTTTGTCCCCTCGGCTGAGGCGAGGCGAGGCCGGGCCGGGCCGGGCTCCTCCTCTTCCTCCTCCCGGCGAAGGGGCCGGCCGAGCGGGGCGAAGATGGCGGCTCCCAGCGGCGGCAGCGGTGGTGGCGGCGACCCCTTCGCCTTCTGCCTGGAGGCGCCCCCCGGCCAGGCCCGACGCGCCCTCGAGCTCCGCCTGTCCGCCAGCGCCAAGGTCAGCCCGGCAGGCCTCACGGCCGGACTCTGCCGCAGGGCGCCCGCTATGGGGAGGGCGGGGGGCTTCGGCCAGGGCCCCCCGACGGGGGTGGTCTGCACCGGGCTGGAGTCCGGAGCTAAGCCGGCAGGGGCGCCTTCCATTGGGCCTGGGCGGGAGGGGAGCGAGGGGGGGCATCTTTTGTGGGGAGGGGGCGAGAGACCTCGCGGTGCTCCTCCATCCCTAGAGATCCCCGGGCCTGCAGGCTCTAATAGGTTGGGGTCTAAATATTAAAGATCTATTCAAGATGCCATATGAAATAGGTTTAATCTTTAAATATGAAATAGGTTTAATATTAAATGTTAAAATATTAAATATTAAATTATTTGTATGCCGCTCTGAGTCTCTGGAGAAGGGCAGCACAGAAATCTAAATGATTATTATTATTATTATTATTATTATTATTATTATTATTATTATTATCATCATCATTATCATCATTATCATCATTATTATTATTATTATTATTATTATTATTATTATTATTAAATGGAGATCTAGTAGATCTGCAGGGGGAGGCTTTTCGGCTCACGAAGGAGGTTCCTGAGCTGCATCTCCCTTCTGGGCCTCAATCAATTGATCAATCAATTCCTTTTTTTAAAAAAAATATTCTTTACTAATATATATACATTAAAACACACAAAAAAATTACTGCTCAAAAAAAACCCCAGAACACTTGAATGACACCTCCTAGATCCAAATGAATGAAATATCCTTATTGAATATTTCATCTGCACAACTATTCCATTTGCACAACAGTGTGTGAAATTGACTGTCAATCAGTGTTGCTTCCTCAGTGGACAGTTTGATTTCACTGAAATTTAATTTACGTGGAGTTATATTCTGTTCTTTAAGCATTCCCTTTATTTTTTTTGAGCTTCATTGCTGGGGGATTCTGGGAGTTGAAGTCCACCCATCTTAAAGCATCATGGTTGGGGGATTCTGGGAGTTGATGTCCATAGATCTTAAAACACACGGTGAGGAATTCTGGGAATTGAAGTCCACCCATCTTAAAGGATGCTGGCTGGGGGATTCTGGGATTGGAAGTCCACTCATCTTAAAGCTTCATGGCTAGGGGATTCTGGGAGTGGAAGTCCACCCATCTTAAAGGATGCTGGCTGGGGGATTCTGGGAGTGGAAGCCCACTCACCTTCCAGACTCCTTGGGGGAAGGGTGGTTGGATGGTCTTCTGCCTTAAAGAGATCTTTGGGATGGTCAGCTGCTGGTCTTGATGGTCAGCTGAGATACCCTCCCCCAGAAAACGTGTTAAGAACTGATTTCTCCAGCACATCTGCCCTGTGTGTTTCCTGAACGCTTCATTCATTTTCTCCCCTTAAAGGGCAAAGGGCTTTTTGCCACCCGAAACATCAAAAAAGGGGACACGATTTTTGTGGAAAAGCCTGTAGTGTCGGCTCAGTTTCTTTGGAACGCTTTGTATAAATACAGAGGTAAGTTGGCAATGGCACGGTGCGTGTTGCACGGTTGGCTGTGAACTCTTGTGCTCTGTAGCTTCTTGCAAACCATCAGTGCCCAAAGGCAGTGGAATTTGCTCTCTGTGTATATTTTAGTGCAGGGGTCCCCAAACTTGGCAACTTTAACACTTGTGGACTTCAACTCCCAGAATTCTCCGGGCAGCTATGCTATGCTGGCTGGAGAATTCTGGGAGTTGAAGTCCACATGAAATGTCTGCAAGAAATGTCCACCAAGCTACAAGTTTGAAGACCTCTGTGATAGATAGATAGCTGGATGGATGGATGGACGGACAGAATGAATGAATGAATGGATTGATTGATTGATTGATTGATTGATTGATTCTGGGAAATGAAGTTCAGAAGTCTTAAAGTTGCCAAGTTGGAAGACCTCTGTGATAGATAGATAGATAGATAGATAGATAGATGATAGAGAGATAATAGATAGATAGAGAGATAGATAGAGAGATAATAGATAGATAGATAGATAGATAGATGATAGAGAGATAATAGATAGATAGATAGATAGATAGAGATAGAGAGAGAGAGAGAGATAATAGATAGATAAGATAGATAGATAGATATAGATGATAGATAGATAGATAGATAGATAGATGGATGATAGATAGAGATAATAGATAGATAGAGAGATAGAGAGAGAGAGAGAGAGATAGATAGATAGATAGATAGATAATAGATAGATAGATGATAGATAGATATAATAGATAGAGAGATAGATAGATAGAGATGATAGATAGATAGATAGATAGATAGATAGATAGATAGATAGATAGATAGATAGATAGGATGGATGCATGGATAGAGATAGATATATAGATGGATGGATGGATGGATGGATAGATAGATAGATAGATACATAGATAGATACATAGATGATGGATGGATGGATGATTAGATACATAGAGAGAGAGAGAGAGAGACAGACAGACAGACAGACAGACATAAATAATGAATTCTGGGCGTTGAAGTCCACGAATCATAAAGTTTCCAAGTTTGAAGACCACCATTTCAGTGGCTTGCCCTGTTGATGGGAGTGTGGTTTTTCTTCTTGTCGGTTCATTGATCGGGAGATGGGTTTGTCCACTCACAACAACTCTTAACAAATGTGGGGTGGGGTGGGTGGGGCATTTCCCCCTTCAGCCTGCGACCACTGCTTGCGAGCCCTGGAGCCGGCCGAGGAAAACGCTCAGAGGCTGCTGGGAAGATTCCAGCCCCTCCCTCACCCGGAGAAATGCAGCATCCGGAAAGACCTCCACCAGGGCTGCCCCAGCTGCCAGGTAAGGCCAATGTTGGCCGTTTTGTGTATTTTATCCGTGTTGGGCTGCCGTGAAAAAAATAAAAATAAGCACAGCTCGTGGAGGGGTCATTTGCAGCGGCAAAGGTCAGAGAGCACCAACGACCGCACACTTGCTTCTAGCACTGGTGATGTTACTTAGCGGGGTCATGAGATGTCCATAAGAAGACTGTGATGATGTGATGTTTCTCCGTCGTTTTCAAAGAGGGTCTGTTCACGAGAAAACTACCAAGATCAGGAAGCACCAAGGATCCCACAGTCCTCTTTCCCCTCCTCCTCTTCCTCTTTCCAAACCCCACTCCCTTCTGGCACTGATGACGTTCCCTAGTTGGGTGATAAAATGTCTAGAAGAAAACCACCAAGCTCAGAGAGCATCAGGGACCCTTCTGTCCTCTTCCTCCTCTTCTTCCTCCTCTTCCTCCTCCTCCTCCTCCTCCTCTTCCCACACCCCACTCCCTTCTAGCACTGATGGCGTTCCCTAGTTGGGTGATAAAATGTCTAGAAGAAAACCACCAAGCTCAGAGAGCACCAAGGACCCTTCTGTCCTCCTCTTCCTCCTCCTCCCCTTCCTCCTCCTCCTCCTCCTCCTCCTCCTCCTCTTCCCAAACCCCACTCCCTTCTGGCACTGATGACGTTCCCTAGTTGGGTGATAAAAGGTCTAGAAGAAAACCACCAAGCTTAGAGAGCATCAAGGACCCTTCTGTCCTCCTCTTCTTCTTCTTCCTCCTCCTCCTCTTCTTCCTCCTCCTCCTCCTCTTCTTCCCAAGCCCCACTCCCTTCTGGCACTGATGGTGTTCCCTAGTTAGGCCATGAGAAAACCACCAAGCTCTGAGTCTAGCACCAAGGATGCCACTGTTCAACCTTGATCTACAAATCTTTTCCTTTGCAGGTCGCTCTCCACTTGCAACCGTTATTTAGAACGGAGAGGGACGGCATACAAATCAAATCATCAATAAACAAACAAACAAACAAATAAACCGATAATAATGTGGTCGGGCAGTAGGAAAAGCAAGTAGGATGCTTGGCTGCATAGCTAGAGGTATAACAAGCAGGAAGAGGGAGATTGTGATCCCCTTATATAGAGTGCTGGTGAGACCCCATTTGGAATAATACTGTGTTCAGTTCTGGAGACCTCACCTAAAAAAAGATATTGACAAAATTGAATGGGTCCAAAGACAGGCTACAAGAATGGTGGAAGGTCTTAAGCATAAAACCTATCAGGAAAGACTTCATGAACTCCATCTGTAGAGTCTGGAGGACAGAAGGAAAAGGGGGGACATGATCGAAACATTTAAATAGGTTCAAGGGTTAAATAAGGTCCAGGAGGGAAGTGTTTTTAGTAGGAAAGTGAGCACAAGAACAAGGGGACACAATCTGAAGTTAGTTGGGGGAAAGATCAAAAGCAAAGTGACAAAATAATATTTTACTGAAAGAGTAGTAGATCCATGGAACAAACTTCCAGCAGACGTTGGTCAATCCACAGTCACTGGATTTAAACATGCCTGGGATAAACATAGATCCATCCTAAGATAAAATACAGGAAATAGTATAAGGGCAGACTAGATGGACCAGGAGGTCTTTTTGTGCCGTCAGTCTTCTATGTTTCTAATAATAATAATTTATTAGATTTGTATGCCGCCCCTCTCCGTAGACTCGGCACTCGTTAACCAAAGTTAATGACGACCCTTTGAAAAGTAACCGAGGGCCCTTTTTCATACTTAGGACATTTGGCAGCATCCCTGTAGTCATGTGATTACATTCCAGACACTGGACCAACTTGTCTTGCTGAGCCATAGAAATGATGAGCCCACTTGTGGGTCATAAGTGGAGGACTTGCCTGCATTGACCGCAGTGTGACTTCTCTTTGTGTTGGCTGTTTGTTGCTTCGCAGGTGACCTACTGCAGCTCGGAGTGCCGCCAGGCCGCATGGAATCAATACCATCAGGTCCTCTGCCTGGGGCCCTCCAGACAAGACCCCGAGCATCCTCTCAATAAACTGCAGGAAGCTTGGAGGCAAGATGTGTGTGTGTGTGTGTGTGTTTAAGAGGAGATGTTTTGAAGCAGCTGCACAACTTTCAAAATGGCTTTTGCAGCGGATGGGATGGGACAGAAGGGAAGGGAAGAGAAAACAGAATGGAATGGAATAGAATAGAGTAGAATAGAATAGAATACTGTAGAATAGAATATTGGAATGGAATGGAACAGAATATGGAGTGGAGCAGAATGGAAAGGAATAGAATAGAATAGAATTTGGAATAGAATTTGGAGTAGAGTGGAGTGGAATAGAATAGAATCAAATATATGGAATGGAATGAAGTAAAGTAGAATATAAAAGAATTAGAATAGGATAGAATAATAAAGTAAAGAATATTGAAAACAGAAGAGAGAATATAGAAAATAGTATTAAATACAGTAGACAATAGAATAGAATTGAATGGAACTGAATGGAATAAAAACATAATAATAATAATAATAATAATAATAATAATAATAATAATAATTTATTGGATTTGTATGCCGCCCCTCTCCGTATGGAATAGAAACGGCATGGCATAGAAGAGAAGAATATATGAAATATGGAATATAGAATATGGAATAGAATTGAGCAGAACAGAATTCTTTATTGCCCAAGTGTGATTGGACACACAAGGAATTTGCCTCCGTTGCAGGAGCGCACATAACAAGCAAGAAGTGATAAATTAGGATCTTAAACATAAAATGCAATATATATATATATATATATACTGCTCAGAAAAATAAAGGGAAGACTCAAATAACCCATCCTAGATCTGAATGAATGAAATATTCTCATTGAATACTTTGTTTTGTACACAATGGGCACAACAGCAGGTGAAATCGATTGTCCATCGGTGTTGCTTCCTAAGTGGACGGTTCGATTTCAAGGAAGTTTGATTTACTTGGAGTTATATTGTTTTCTTTAAGTACAGTATTCCCTTTATTTTTTGAACAGTATATTTTAATAGTTTGGTTTTTTGCTTCCTAAGTGGACGGTTCGATTTCACAGAAGTTTGATTTACGTGAAGTTATATTCTGTTGTTTAAGTGTTCCCTTTAATTTTTTGAGCAGTATATTATCCGGGGGGTTTTGCAAGGGGCTGGTTAGTTGCCGTTTTGCCTCGCCTTTTGCAAAGCTGATTTGTGGGTTGACCCTCTCTCTCTCCCCCTCCCTCTCTCTCTCTCTTTCCGTGGGGTTGGCTTACAATGTCCATTTCACCTGTGGAATTTTCTGGAATTTGTCCTTTCTAGGAACATCCACTACCCCCCGGAAACTTCGAGCATTATGTTGATGGCTAGGATGGTGGCAACCGTCAAGCAGGTACGTAGTAGAGGCTGGGCCCAACCGAGCAAGGGCAGAGAGGTTCCTTAGGCTAAGAATCCGGGGAATACGGCGTAGTCCTCGACTTGCGACCACAGTTGAACTCCTCCCCCTAATTCCTGTTGTTAAGTGAGACGGTTGTTGAAATCCGTTTCCTGAAGTGAGGTCAATTTTCCCGCAGGCGAAAGAGAAAGAGTGGTGGATCAAACTTTTCTCCCAGTTCTGCAATAAAACGGCCAACGAAGAAGAAGAGATCATCCACAAGTTGCTGGGAGACAAATTTAAGGTCAGGACAACGATGGAGTCGGACAGTGGTTGGGGTTTTTTTTTCCTCCAAAAGAAGGACCGTAGATGGCCATGGTGGGCTATCTTCCTCTTCTTCTTTTATTATTATTATTTATTAGATTTGTATGCCGCCCCTCTCCAAAGACTCGGGGCGACTCGCAGCAATGATAAAAAACAGTATTATAATGAAACCAATCTAATATTAAAAAGAAATATATAAAACCCTATCATATCTTCCTCCTCTACTTCTTTTTCTTCTATTTTTCCTTACTCCTCTTCCTCAACAGGCAGGTAATCAAAGTATACAAGGCACATGTTATATTGGGTTTATGTTGCATCAAGTAGAATTGTATAATTATGTGTATTTTGTTAAGAATTAAAGCATACGTAGGGATGCACTGTGGAGGAAAAACAGTACAAAATTTTTATTTTAAAAATAAATAACCAGGTTTCGTGTGGGGCAGATTGCAGTGGGTAAAGGCTGAGTTTCTTCTCCTCCACCCTCCAGGGCCAGCTAGAAGTCCTGTGGATGCTTTTCACGGAGGCTCTTTACGATGACCATCTCAGCAAGGTAAACCTCACACCTGCCCAGCCATTGGAGGCCGCTTTCATCTTTCATCACTATCATCCGTGATGGCATTATTATTATTATTATTATTATTTATTAGATTTGTACGCCGCCCCTCTCCGTAGACTCGGGGCGGCTCACAACAGTGATAAAAACAATACATGGTAACAAATCTAATAATTAAAATCTAAAATGACAGTTTTACATTACAAAGTCTAAAAAAAAAAAAAAAGCCAATACATACACACAGTCATATGCACAAAATTACAGAGGCAAGGGGGGGATGTCTCAGTTCCCCCAAGCCTGACAACAGAGGTGGGTTTTAAGGAGTTTACGAAAGGCAAGGAGGGTAGGGGCAACCCTGATCTCTGGGGGGGAGTTCATTCCAGAGGGTCGGAGCCGCCACAGAGTAGGCTCTTCCCCTGGGTCCCGCCAGACAACATTGTTTAGTCAACGGGACCCGGAGAAGACCCATTCTGTGGGACCTAACCAGCCGCTGGGATTTGTGCGGCAGAAGGTGGTCTCGCAGATATTCTGGTCCGGTGCCATGAAGGGCTTTATAGGTCATAACCAACACTTTGAATTGTGACCGGAAATTGATCGGCAGCCAATGCAGACTGCGGAGTGATGGTGAAACATGGGCATACCTAGGTAAGCCCATGACCGCTCTCGCAGCTGCATTCTGCACGATCTGAAGTTTCCGAACACTTTTCAAAGGTAGCCCCATGTAGAGAGCATTACAGTAGTCAAGCCTTGAGGTGATGAGGGCATGAGTGACTGTGAGCAGTGAGTCCCTGTCCAGATAGGGCAGCAACTGGTGCACCAGGCGAACCTGGGCAAACGCCCCCCTCCCCACAGCTGAAAGATGGTTCTCTAATGTGAGCTGTGGATCGAGGAGGACGCCCAAGTTGCGGACCCTCTCTGAGGGGGTCAATGATTCCCCCCCCCAAGGGTGATGGAGGGACAGATGGAATTGTCCTTGGGAGGCAAAACCCACAGCCACTCTGTCTTATCCGGGTTGAGTTTGAGTCTGTTGACATCCATCCAGACCTCAACAGCCTCCAGACACCGGCACATCACTTCCACTGCTTCGTTGACTGGACTGGGCATGGGTGCCACAGGTGGCACATGGAGCCATATCGGAGGGCACGTAAGGCGTCACTCTATGCTGGCTCTAGCCTGCACGCCAGCTGATTTTTGGCCTTGGGGATGGCCGATTCGCCCCTCTGGAGGCTTCAGGAGTGCAAAAAACGGCTAAATGGGCAAACCAGAAGTTCAGAAAAACGCACTTCCTGTTTGCCATTGTGTTGTTTTTTTGTCCTCTGGAGGCTTCAGGGAGGCTTCCTGAGGCTCCAGAGTGCAAAAAGCAGCACAACGGGCAGACAGGAAGTGCGTTTTTCTGAACTTCCGGTTTGCCCGTTTGGTTTGTTTTTTTCCACTGTCCCAGGCTTCAGTGAGGCCTATGGGTGGATGCGAACTCGGCACCTTTTGCCTCCCCTCCACCAATCTCTTTTTTTATTTCCTGCAGTGGTTTTCTCCCGAAGGTTTTCGGTCTCTGTTCGCCCTGGTTGGGACCAATGGTCAAGGCATAGGGACGAGGTAGGTCAAATACCGCATTTTTCGGACTGTAAGACAGAGAGGCCTAAATTTTGAAGAGGAAAATAATAATAATAATTTATTAGATTTGTATGCCACCCCTCTTTTAATTATTTAAAAATAATTTTTAAAACGCTTTTGGCCTCCATGAACCCAATTGTTAGGGCT
Source organism: Erythrolamprus reginae (assembly GCF_031021105.1). Classification (NCBI taxonomy): domain Eukaryota; kingdom Metazoa; phylum Chordata; class Lepidosauria; order Squamata; family Dipsadidae; genus Erythrolamprus; species Erythrolamprus reginae. The sequence goes on from NC_091956.1 coordinate 2,642,073, forward strand.
TTTTTTGGGGGGGGGGGGGGGCTTTTCCAGCTTTTTTTGTCTGCATGTTGAGGGTTTGGGGGGGCTGTTTTCCCCCCCAAAAAAATGGGCCAGAAAAAGCACCCAAAATGGGCCAAAAAGCCCCCAAAACAGGCTGAAAAAAAGGTTTGAAAAAGGCCGAAAAAAGGCCCGAAAATGGAGCGTGGGGAGGCCATAAAATGGCCGACAGGTGGGCGGGGCTTCAGCAATCTTCAGTCTATTCTGGCTGAGGAATTCTGGGAGTTGAAGTCCACAAGTCTTAAAGTTGCCACTGTTGTTGTAGATGACCCCCGGGTGTTTTTTTCTTTCCTCTCGTGGGGTTGCTGGGACTTTAGGTCTGCTTAGGAGGATGTTCTCAAGGGGCTTCAGTTGGCTTGTGTCCTACACCGATTCCCTGTCGCTGTTGTGCGTTGTGATAGTCCGTTGGTGTTATTTATTGATTGGACTTGTATGCCGCCCCTCTTCGAGATCTTAATTAATTAATTCAGAAGAACGGTTAGTTCTTCAGATTTGTGGGGCTGGTGGAAGGAACAGTTGTAGCCCCGAAGAAATTGAGACCCTTAATCCCATTTGTTGTGGGCTTCTCTCCTCCCCCCAGTTCTCTGAGTCAGTGGGTCCATGCCTGCGATGCTCTGGAGCTCCCCCCTCAAGAACGGGAGCAGCTGGACGCTTTCATCGATCAGCTGTACAAGGACATTGAGAAAGGTGGGTCAGATGTGGAGGCCTCCAGCCGCTTGGAGATCCTAAGCTTATTGGGGGAGGAGGCGGATGGTGGGAAGGTTTGATGGATCCTTGGGGATGGGGGGCTTCCATGGGAGTTGTGGGAATTGGGGAGAATCTGCCAGATGTTGGGGTGGGAAGATGGGGCAGCATGCCCAACTCATGCTGGTGTGGATGAGCTAGTGAAGAACATGAGGATCAGAGGTTGAAGGGCTGATTAGATGCTTTCAAAGAGCTTTAAAAAAAAGTCTGAATTTTCCTTCCTTCCATTTATCCCTCTGTCCCTCACATCAATGTCTCCTTCCTTCCTTCCTTCCTTCCTTCCTTCCTTCCTTCCTTCCTTCCTTCCTTCCATCCATCGATCCATCCTTCCATCCCTCCCTTTGTCCCTCACATCTCTCCTTCCTTCCATTTCCATCTATCCATCCACCCTTCCTTCCATGCCTCCCCGTCCCTCACATCAATCTCTCCTTCCTTCCCTCCTTTTTCCTTCCTTCCTTCTTTCCATTTCCATTGATCCATCCATCCCTCTATCCCTCACAACAATCTCTCCTACCTTCTTCCTTCTTTCCTTTCTTCCTTCCATCCTTCTATCCCTTTGTCCTTCACATCTCTCCTTCCTTCCCTCTGTCCCTCACATCAATCTCTCCTTCCTTCCTTCCTTCCTTCCTTCCTTCCTTCCTTTCTTCCCTCCCTCCTTCCTTCCTTCCTTCCTTCCTCTTCCTTCCTTCCTTCTTCCCTCCCTCCCTCCCTTCCTTCCCTCTGTCCCTCACATCAATCTCTCCTTGCTTGCTTGCTTGCTTGCTTCCTTTTCCTTCCTTCCTTCCTCTTCCTTCCTTCCTTCCCCTTCCTTCCTTCCCTCCCTCCCTCCCTCCCATCTGTCTCTGCTTCCTTTTTCCTTCCTTCCCTTCCTTCATCTCCCCATCCCACCATCAATCTCCTTCCTTCTTCTCTCCCTTCATCCTATCTTCCGTTCCTTCCTCCCCCACCCCTCCGTCCTCCATCCTCTCTCTCTCTCTCTCGACCCCCTTCCGCCCCCCAATTTGTGGTTCAGCCTCCGCCTTCTCTTAACCGTCTCTCTCGGTCTCTTTGGCTTTAGAGACAGGGGACTTCCTGAACTGCGAAGGCTCCGGACTCTACATGCTCCAGAGTTGCTGTGAGTATCGGGAACCGGATCGCTTAGGGGGGGGTGTTTCTCCACTCCGCTCTGCCCACCGGAACCGTTTCCCCTGATCCAGGTGATGTCTTTCTCCGCTCCCCCTTTGTAGGCAACCACAGCTGTCTTCCCAACGCCGAGGCCTCCTTCCCGGATAACAACTTCGTCCTGCATTTGACGGCGGTGGAAGACATCCACCAAGGAGAGGTGAGAGGTCGACGGAGCATGGGAAGAGTTCCATCTTAGCTACTCTTGCCCTTGTTGGTTATGACATTGAAAGCCCTACGTGGCATTGGACCAGAGTACCTCCGGGACCGCCTGCTACCACACGAATCCCAGCGACCAATAAGGTCCCACAGAGTTGGCCTTCTCCGGGTCCTGTGGACTAAACAATGTCGTTGGGCGGGCCCTGGGGAAGAGCCTTCTCTGTGGCGGCCCCGGCCCTCTGGAATCAACTCCCCCCCGGAGATTAGAATTGCCCCCACCCTCCCTGTCTTTCGTAAACTACTCAAGACTCATTTATACGGCCAAGCATGGGGGAGTTGAGACACCTTTCCCCCAGACTTTTTTTATATTTTGATTTATGTTTGGTATGAATGTGTTATTTGGCTTTTTAAAAAGGGTTTTATATTCTTTTCTTTTTTTAAAATACTTTATTAATTATATACATTAAAAAAAAAGAGAAAACGGAAAGGTCAACAAGATGTATGTGTAACAATTAACAAAGGGGAAATACTGCTATAAATGAATGAGCTTCAAAAATCAATCACACTGCCATCTCGCAGGTGTAAATATTAAGCTCTGATACCAAAATAACTCATGTATAAACCATAATGCTTTATTTTTGTTATGAGTGTATTTATGTTATCATTTTCTTTCTTATTTTTTTTCTTTTTTCTTTCTTTAACAGATTTACATGTACAGCGATCCCTCGATTTTCGCGATCTCGATCTTCGCGAAACGCTATGTCGCGATTTTTCTCACCCGATGACGTCACTCTCTTCCTTCCTTTCTCATCTTTCTCTCTCTCTCTCTTTCTCTATCTTGCTTCTTCCTCTCTCACACTCTCTTCCTCCCTCTCTCATCTCTTTCTTTCCTTCTCTCTCTTTCTCTATCTCTCCCCCTCTTGCTGGCGGGCGGCGGGCGGCGGGCGAGCAGGGGCATCAGCGAGGAGCCGGGGTTTCCCCTTTGCGTGGGTGGCGGGGAAACCCCGATCTTTGTCTGCTCGCTGCTGCTGCGCTGCCGAGCAGATCAGCTGCTGGGCGGCCGCAGCAGCAGGGAGCAGACGAAGATCCGGGTTTCCCCGCCGCCCACGCAAACTCCACCATCTGCGCATGCGCGGCCATGGAAAAAGGGCACGCATGCGCAGATGGTGTTTTTACTTCCGCAACCCTACATCGCGAAAAATCGATTATCGCGAGGGGTCTTGGAACGGAACCCTCGCGATAATCGAGGGATCACTGTATATACATTCTGTAAAAGTTGTATTGTTTTGTCTTTTCTATATTCTTTTTTAATATTAGATTTGTTCTACTATAATATTGTTTTTATTATTGTTGTGAGCCGCCCCGACTCTTCGGAGAGGGGCGGCATCCAAATCTAATAAATTGAATTGAATTCCCTCCCCATTTTTTCCCAGGCTGTCGTGGCCGTTGCAAGTGAGTGTAATTTTTTCTGCATTGGTAACTTGGCTTCCGGTCTGTGCAATTGTTGTTTTTGTCCACACAGGAGATCTGCATCAGCTACCTAGACTGTTGCCAGAGGGAACGGAGCCGACACAGTCGGTGCAAAATCCTACAGTGAGTAGTGAGAGTCTGTCTGTCTGTCTCTATCATTTATCTATCTTCTTATATCTGTCTGTCTTAGTTTCTCTCTCTCTCTGGCTATCAGTATTATCTACCTACCTACCTACCAACCATATCTATCTATCTATCTATCTATCTATCTATCTATCTATCTATCTATCTATCATCTATCTATCTATCTATCTATCTATCTATCTATCTATCATCTATCTATCTATCTATCATCTATCTATCTATCTATCTATCTATCATCTATCTATCTATCTATCATCTATCTATCTATCTATCTATCATCTATCTATCTATCTATCTATCATCTATCTATCTATCATCTATCTATCTATCTATCTATCTATCTATCTATCTATCTATCTATCAGGAAAGACTTCATGGACTCAATCTGTAGAGTCTGGAGGACAGAAGGAAAAGGGGGGACACGATCGAAACATTTAAATAGGTTAAAGGCTTAAATAAGGTTCAGGAGGGAAGTGTTTTTAATAGGAAAATTAACACAAGAACTAGGGGACACAATCTGAGGTTAGTTGGGGGAAAGATCAAAAGCAACATGAGAAAATACTATTTGACTGAAAGAGTATTGCAGACATGGTTGGTCAATCCACAGTCACTGAATTGAAACATGCCTGGGATAAACATCTATCCATCCTAAGATAAAATACAGGAAAAGGTATAAGGGCAGACTAGATGGACCATGAAGTTTTTTCTGCCATCAATCTTCTGTGTTTCTCTCTCTCTCTCTCTCTAATCTATTTTTCTTTTTTTCTATATCATCTATCCATCCATCCATCCATCTATCTGCTATGTATCTCTCAATATCTCTCTATCATCTCTCTATCTACCTATCTATCATGTATGTATCTATCTATATAATTCTAATATAGAACAAACATTTATGCTAAATTGAAATCTTCCATTATTTGCTTGTTCAATTTATAACCCTTCATTATTTAGTTATTCAATATTTCGAGGTTATTTTTATGTTAATCATCATATTATGCATGCCCATTTTTGGTGTTTATTACATTTAGTAAATATATACTACAGTATTCATATTCTTATTGAATTATAATATTTCATTATTTATTTAATCAATAGTTTGATATGTTGTTTTTATGCCAGTTACCATATAATTTAAGTATAAGTAACACTATCATTCTAATAAAGTTCTAATCCCCACTTCTTATTAGATAGGTAGATAGATAGGTAGGTAGGTAGCCACTTAGGTAGGTAGGTAGGTAGGTTGAATGAATAGACAGATAGAAAGATGAGAGGTAGGTAGGTAGATTGGATGGATGGACGGATGGATGGACGGACAGACAGACAGATGATAGATAGATAGATGATAGATAGATGATAGATAGTTAGTTAGTTAGATAGATAGATAGAAAGATAGATGATAGATAGATAATGTTAGATAGATAGATGATAGATAGATATAGATAGATAATGTTAGATAGATGATAGATAGATAGATAATGTCATAAATCAAGGCCTACCTTCAGTTTCCAGCCAAATCTTCAATCCTGTGAAGTTCTCCCATCTCTCTCTCTCCTCCTCCTCCCATTGCCCCCCCCCTCCCCAGGGAAAACTACTTGTTCGTCTGCTCCTGCCCCAAGTGCCTGGCTCAAGTCGAGGATCCGGACATAACGTCGGAGGAGGAGGAAGAGGAGGAAGAAGCCGACGGGGAGACGGACGGAGCCGAGCTGGAGGACGAGATGACCGACGTTTGATCTGGGCTCCGGGGTGGGAGGGGGGAGGTTGGGAAAGGGTGAATGGTGGGGAGGACACCCTCTAGAGCCCCAGGCTGTGATTGGAACAGCATCCTGGTCAGATGGTGGCTTAGGAGGACGTAGGTTGGGGGGGGATAAATGGTGGCCAGCGAGGGACCCAAAGCGACCTCCATATTGACCCACACTTGACCCATATGGTGCCCAGCAAGGAGTGACTGGGCATGGCTACCCAACCTGGTGCAGAGCAGATGACCTGGACATCCATTTCCAATAAACCGGGATTCATCCTAACCAGATTTGCATCTAGCCGGTGAGACAATATTTGCCTTAAGGACTTGAGAATCCAATCCTGGCCCCGATCTGCAGCTCTGGGTCTTCCCAAGAAAGAACCCCAGTTTCCAGCTGGTCCTCGACTTATGACGAGCACTGAGCCCCCCCGTTTTGGTCATTCACCGAGACATTTGCCAAGTGGCATTTGTCCCCATTTGGCTGACCCTTCCCACCTTGCTCTGTGGTTAAGTGAATGATAAGTCAGTGTCCTGGGGTTGTTAAGCGAATCCAACTCCCCCAACCCTTTGTCAGAAGGTCATAAAACGGAACAGCAACGGGACTTAGCGATGGTCATAAGCGTGAATCGCTTGCCAAGCACCCCAATTTTGATCCCAAAGGTCGTAACCGCCAAACGCGGTCTGAGGTCAATTTTCAGGGCCGTGGTCCCTTTGGTCCCTAAATGAAAATGGTCACAAGTCGAGGATTGGCTCCATCCCTCCTCAACTCTGTTCCAACTTTGGCCTCGAAGCTATGCAAAGCAACCTCGGCCTGAAAATATCGGGGGTTACATTTCAAGATGCCGGCTGGGTTGATTCCGGGCACCAGAATCCAAACCCGGTACTTGCGTTTGCTTAGCCGGCTGCGGAGGTGTGTCGACACCCCTCCCATTTTGGACGTTCTGACCATCATTTGTCCTTGTTTTAGTCTCATCTGCTGTCCTGACCCGGGATTGAGAGGATGATGGTTTGTTGTTCGTAGGCCCTTTTTCCCGTCCGTTCAACGCTCCTTCCGACGAATTTTGTAATTCTATGCAAATCTCTCCCTGTGTCTCCTTCAATACAACCAAGATTTGCTTCTGTGTGGCTGAAGGTTCCTTTTGCGTCTCTGGACCTCAATAACCCTTTTACAATTTTTGCCTCCGTGGGGCCTCTTTAGGAATGTCCTCGGAGGAAACAGGGCCGGAAAAGACAGGGAGAAGCCTCTGTGGGGCCTCTCTAGAAATCTCCTGGGAGGAAACAGGGCCGGGAAAGGTGGGGAGAAGCCTCTGTGGGACCTCTCTAAAAATCTCCTGGGAGGAAACAGGGCCGAACAAGGCGGTGAGAAGCCTCCGTGGGGCCTCTCTAGGAATCTCCTGGGAGGAAACAGCTGGGAAAGGTGTGGAGAAGCCTCCGTGGGGCCTCTCTAGGAATCTGGGAGGAAACAGGGCTGGGAAAGGTGGGGAGAAGCCTCTGTGGGGCCTCTTTAGGAATCTCCTGGGAAGAAACAGGGCCGGAAAATGCGGGGAGAAGCCTCCGTGGGGCCTCTCTAGGAATCTCCTGGGAGGAAACAGCTGGGAAAGGTGGGGAGAAGCCTCCATGGGGCTTCTCTAGGAATCTGGGAGGAAACAGGGCTGGGAAAGGTGGGGAGAAGCCTCTGTGGGGCCTCTTTAGGAATCTCCTGGAAAGAAACAGGGCCGGAAAATGCGGGGAGAAGCCTCCGTGGGGCTTCTCTAGGACTCTCCTGGGAGGAAATAGCTGGGAAAGGCGGGGAGAAGCCTCCGTGGGGCCTCTGTAGGAATCACCTGGGAGGAAACAGGGCCGGAAAATGCGGGGAGAAACCTCCGTGGGGCCTCTCTAGGAATCTGGGATTAAACAGAGACGGGAAATGCTTGGAGAAGCCTCTGTGGGGCCTCTCTAGGAATCTCCTGGGAGGAAACAGGGCCTCCACCCCCACCCCCCCCTGTGGTTTCCCCAATTGCACACATTATTTGGTTACGGAACGAATTAAGTTCCTAAGTAGAGTTACCCCTGTAGAGGTCATCCTCGACTTACAACCAAAATTGACCCTGAAATTTCTCCTGTTAATCAAGATAATTAAGGGAGTTTTGCCGCGTTTTACAAGTTGTCCCTGGAGTTCTTGATTTTGTAACACGGTCGTTAAGCGAATCTGACTTCCCCCTCGACTTGGCTTGTCGGAAGGTCGCAAAAGGGGGATTCACAGGGACCCCTCCAGGAGACTGCAACCATCATAAATAGGAGGCAGTAGCCCAGCCCCTGAATTTCAATCGTGGAGATGCTACGACCGTCTGTTAAGTGTTGAAAAACTGTGCTCTTATAACTTGGAAAGGTCCCTAAATGAATTGGTTATAAGTTGAGGATTTCCTGTAGAAAGGTGGGGTTAAAACAATGAAATAAGTAAAGTAATTAATAAAGAAGACATCTATCAAGAAGAGACCCAAATAGAGGATGAAGTGGGGGGGATTTTGATTTTAATCGGAGAAGGCCGCGTGCCGTAATTGACAAAAGGGCAAAACACACCGATTCCTTTGGCCTGCTTCCTGGTTCTAATACAGAAAACTTCAGTTTCTTTTCCAAATGAGATTTCCCCCCCCTTCTTTTCCTTCCTTTTTTCTTCCTACCTTCCTTTTTATCTTTCTCCTTCCATCCTTCCTTTCCCTTACTTCCACTTTTCTTTCTCTTCCATCCTGCTTCCTTCTCTTCCCATCTCCTTCCTTCCTTCCCCTCTTCCTTCCCTTCCTTTTTTCCTCCAACCCCTTTCCTTTTATTCCTTCCTTCTTCCTCTCCCTACATTTTTCTTCTTTTCCTTTTCCTTTCTCCTTTCATCCTTCCTTTCCCTCCCCCATTTTTCTTTTCCTTCCATCCTGCTTTCCTCCCATCTCTCTCCTTCCTTTCTCCCTTCCTTTTCCTTTCAACCCCTTTCTTTCCTTTTTCTATTCCTTCTTTATTATTATTAATTAATTAATTTATTAGATTTGTATGCCGCCCCTCTCCGAAGACTCAGAGCGGCTTCTTCCTCTCCCTACATATCTCTCTCTTTTCTTTCTTTCCTTCCTTCCTTCTCTTCCTTCCTTCTTTCCCTTCCTTCCTTCCTTCCTTCGCAATTTTTCACAGAAGACACCATTATTCCTGCACCACTGTGACCCTTCCAACCAACCGTCATTCTTATTGAATTGTGGGAGTGGGTGGGTTGACCCCCTTTAAATCTGGTTGGGGTCAAGTACCAACTAGGAAAAGCTGTACAACACCCACCTTCTCCCCCCCCCCCCCCATTAAGCAGGTTTAGTCCTTGCCATCCAATCTCTGTCCTTAATGCACCCGGCATTAAACCATAGTTTGGTCTGTCTTGGGTGACTTCAGATGTGGTCACCTGCAAAATCTCAGCATGGCCTCTTTAATCCACCCTCCCACCCCCCAAAAAATCAGGTCCATTGTCGCCCAGGTTGGCATCTGGATTTAAAACAAGGGGCTCCGTAAATGCCCGTTGCTGCTGAGACCCCAGTTTGGGGAGGCCACGACAGGTCGACCTAACATGTCTTGAAGACTTTGTGGTTCTCCTGGATTTGAGAAAAGCTGGTAACCACCATCACTAGGAAGCCATCATGAAGTGCTATCCAGGTTTCCTATTTTGGGGCCTCAAGACTTGCTTGCTCCCCCGATGTTTGCTATCTGGGCTAGTGCAGAAAAAAACGGCATCCAGAGGACACGATCCGGTCAGTTTCCCTTCATCGACACGCGAGGTCTTCCTGTGGTCCCATCAGCTGCCGGAATGGGTGAAATGGAGACCTTTGGAGGTCATCTTCCATCTTTTCGGTCCAGTTCTTGGGATTTCCCCAGCTCTATCGTTTCCTCTTTCTGCTACCAAAACCGCCCCGGATGCTGGAGGAATTCGGAAGTCGGAACACTGCTGACGTTAACCGGGATGGAAATCACAGCCCAAGGCAGCCCGTGTTGCTCCAGGGAGCGACGGATCATGTACCTGGGGGAAAATAAGGCAAAGGGGGGGGGGGGTGTATTTATTTAGCCTTTATTTTGTTTTGAGAATTTATATAGCTACCTACTTGCTCGCGGTGACCTCTACGCAGTTCATAGACCATTAAAAACAATGCAGAAAAAATAAAAATGAACAAGTAAAATAGATTGTTGTTATTATTATTATTATTATTATTATTATTATTATTATTATTATTATTATTTAGATTTATATGCTATATAATATACTCAATGATGGGCTGCCAAAATTTTTGCTGCCGCCTTGTGAGGATGGCTTATTTTGTGGGTGTGGCCCTATGGTCATGTGACTGGGTAGGAGTGGCTTGGTGGCCATGTGACTGGGTGGGAGTGGCTTGGTGGCCATGTGACTGGGTGGGAGTGGCTTGGTGGCCATGTGACTGGGTGGGAGTGGCTTGGTGGCCATGTGACTGGGTGGGAGTGGCTTGGTGGCCATGTGACTGGGTGGGAGTGGCTTGTCAGTCTTGTGACTGGGTGGGAGTGGCTTACCGACCAAGATAAGTTTTCAAATAGGTACTTGGACTCTTTTTCAGTTGATGAAAGTCACATTTGAATAGCCACAAAAAGGACAAATGATAGACAGCGTTATTTGTTGAGCGCAGCCACATTTTAAGGTTTTGTCCTGAACCCACAAGGTTCAGTAGGATAACAGGTTAGGCAAGTAGCTCGATTTTCTTGAATTGCTATAAAAGTTCAGTTCTAGATAATGATTAAAGCCATCTCACCCATCTCGGCCCAGCAGAAAAAGAGCAGGGATGTCGGCCTTCCGTTCCATCTCCACGTAGGTTGTGTCCTTGTCATAACTATTGTCTGCAATGATCACCGCCTGGCCTCCGTGTTCCTGGATCGTCCGGGTCTTGGAGAGAAAGGAGCAGCCCCTGTGGAGGAAACAAAATGCCCAAAACATCCATATTTACCTTTTTGGAAGTGCTGAAAGGACCGTGTTGTAGTCAGACCCCTGGTGTCGTATCCTTCTCCCCCTTTGTAGAGCGAGAAGAGCTGGAAATGAAAGAACCTCATCACCTCAAGGCTCGACTACTGTAACACTCTCTACATGGGGCTACCTTTGAAGAGTGTTCGGAAACTTCAGATCGTGCAGAATGCAGCTGCGAGAGCAATCATGGGCCTTCTTAAATATGCCCATGTTACACCAACACTCCGCAGTCTGCATTGGTTGCCGATCAGTTTCCGGTCACAATTCAAAGTGTTGGTTATGACCTATAAAGCCCTTCATGGCATCGGGCCAGAATATATCTGGGATTGCCTTTTGACGCATGAATCCCAGCCACCGGTTAGGTTCCACAGAGTCGGCCTTCTTCGGGTCCCGTCGACGAAACAATGTCGTCTGGCAGGACCCAGAGGAAGAGCCTTCTCTGTGGTGGCCCCGTCCCTCTGGAATCAACTCCCCCTGGAGATCGCCCCCAATCTCCTTTCCTTTCGTAAACTCTTTAAAGCCCACTTGTACCGTCAGGCACGGGGGAATTGAGGCATGTCCCCCAGGCCTATATAATTTATGTATGGTATGTTTGTGTGTATGTCTTGTTTTTAAATAAGGGTTTTTAGATATTTTTAAATATTAGTTTTGTTATTATACATTGTTTTTATTATTGCTGTGAGCCGCCCCGAGTCTACGGAGAGGGGCGGCATACAAATATATAAATAAATAAATAAATAAATAAATAATTTTGGCCTGCAGAATGCTTCAGGGAAGGGGGTGAAAGGAGCTGCTCAAAATGGCCAAAAATAGCCACCTTGGCCTGGTTTTTGGCCTGCAGACATCTTCCTGAAATGAACCGCATCCTGGATCCTCCAGCCAGGTTAGTAGCAGAGCCGAGATTTGAACACGGAGCCCGAAAACCAGCCCACCCTGACGTGCAAAAGCCGAGCGCGGGGGAAAAACTCACCCGTGTTCCACCAGCGCGATCTGGCCTTCAATAAAGACCCCGTTGTTCAAGGCACCGCAGGCATCCGGAGGGTCGGATGGAACCAGATAGATCTGCTCGAATCTCATGTTCTGGGCGAGCGGGAGATAACAGAAAAGAGGGAAGGGTCAAAACCACGGCCTGCAGGGTGGAATCCATTGTCCCATGTCCAGGAGCGACAAGATTTGCCCTAATGGCTTCCCTCAATCCGTGCACAACAAGTTCTGGGTTTTGTTGATGGGACCCAGGACGTACCTATGCTCTAAATGCCTCACTATGACTCACGTGTCCCAGCGCCTGGTTAGGTCGCATAGAGTCGGCCTCCTCCAGCTCCCATGGCCAGAGAATGCTAACTGGTGGGTCCACAGGGAAAAGCCTTCTCTGTTGTGGCCCCGGTCCTCTGGAACCAATTCCCCCCGGAGATTCGTACCATCCCCACTCTGCTCGCCTTCCGAAAGACATTAAAAACACATTTATGCCAGCAGGCCTGGGCCGGGAGCGATAGTTCCACTGTGGCCAGTAGTATGAATGTGGGATGAGGTTCCGGGCATTTCCGACAGGAATCAGCATCCCCAAACAGCGGGGATTCAGCATTCCCTCGCAGGAGCGCAAGGAATGCCATCTCGTCGCGGCGCTGACCACGCCCCTCTCCCACTTCTACTTCTCTTAATGTTTTAACTGTATTGTACAATTCTTTATCGTAGTTTTATTTTATCCTGTAAGCTGCCCTGAATCCGTGAAGAGGAAGATGGCCTATAAATATTATTATTATTATTATTATTATTATTATTATTATTATTATTATTATTATTATTATTATGTCAATACAACACAGCAAACGAGATCACTATGCTGGATTTCGTATTTCATCACCAGTCGGGCGCTTCCCAAGCACCTAGGATTGCATGATATAGATTATTATTATTATTATTATTATTATTATTATTATTATTATTATTATTATTATTATGTCAATACAACACAGCAAACAAGATCACTATGCTGGATATTGTATTTCATCACCAGTCGGGCGCTTCCCAAGCATCTAGGACTGCGTGATGTAGTGGCGAATTATATTTGCCGATCCCAGTAAAGCGGCCTTTTGCAATTGACAGATGGAGATTTTGTCAATTCCGATGGTTTTCAAATGTCCGCTGAGATCCTTTGGCCCTGCGCCCAGCGTGCCAAGTACCACTGGGACCACTTTCACGGGCTTATGCCAGAGTCGTTGCAGCTCGATTTTTAGATCTTCGTATTTCACTAATTTCTTCAGCTGCTGCTGCTTCTTCTTCTTTCACCTTCTTCTTCTTCTTCTTCTTTCACCTTCTTCTTCTTCTTCCTCTTCCTCTTCTTGTTCTTCTTCTTCTTGTTCTTCTTCTTCTTTCACCTTCTTCTTCTGTTGTTGTTATTATTATTATTATTTAGTAGACTTGTACGCCGCCCCCTCCAAGGACCTGGAGCGGATAATAATAATAATAATAATAATAATAATAATAATAATAATAATAATAATAATAATAATAATAATGAGAAGGAGGAGAAAGAGGAAGAGAAAGAAGAGGAGGAAGAGGAAGAAGTAGTAGTAGTATTAGTCACCAACTGGTAGTCCATGGACCAGAAATGGTCCGTGAGAAAATTGACTTACGAAGACGCCACCAAAGTCCTTGGCCGGGGTAGCCATGAAGATGTAACGGATGTCGCCGGGACTGAGGACATGGAAGTACAGAGACTCCTGGATGCGTAAACCTAGAAGTCAGCAGAGAGAGAAAGAGAGAGAGAGAGCATCATTTCTTCACAAGCCAGGAAAACAAAGCATCCCCCAAAATTGTGCGGTTGTAAGTTGACGACCGCCTGGGATTCTACCTTCTGCCCCTGGAATGTGGCTTGAGAGGTGACCGGGGACGGGGAGAAAAAGGCGGATGCTCTCCAAGGCAACCGGCTGTTGTCACACGGCAAAGCGCAGGTGCCGAGAGCGGAGAGTTAAGAATAGATGCCGAGGTGAGAAGCCGCCTACGCCCAGGGAGCCTGGCAGGAGTGCCAGCCGGATGCCATCTGGCACGTCAGAGATTTGGAGGAGCTTCTTGGGGAGGACGCGTGCAAACACAAATACAAAGCGTGTGTGTTTATACCCATATGTGTCTGTTTGTGTGTGCACATACATACATACATAGCAGAGCAATTTGATAGAAAAATAAACATATAACTCTTCCCTGGTACAAAGCTGATACAGGAGAAGAACCTGTGGTCCAGAGGTTAAAGCTACTGCCTTCCTTTTCAAATCCCTGTAAGGGCATGCCCCCCACCAATCCTTTTCTCTCCCCAATTCCCGCATCCTGCGGATACACACATCCCTCCCACACATACATATGCGACACTTGTGAAACAGACCCGCTGGCACCCTGCAAAGGCAGAGGCGGCATGCAGGGGCGCCGGCCCACGCCTGACACCCTGATCATGGCCTCCCGCCCGTGTGTCAAGTCAAGGCAAGTCGTCCCCTTGCCAGCTGAGACCCCCCCCTGCCCAGTGTTTGAAGGGGATGCCATGCCATGCATGCATGGGTGCATGCCTTGCATGCGTGCATAGATGCCTTGCATGCGTGCATAGATGCCTTGCATGTGTGCATAGGTGCCTTGCAAGGGTGCTTGGGTGCCTTGCATGAGTGCCTCTCCAGGATGCATGGGTGCCTCTCCAGGATGCCTTTCCAGGATGCATGGTGCATTTGCATGGGTGCCTTGCATGGATGCATTTCAAGGATGCATGGGGGCATGAATGCAAGCCAGGCAGGCAGGCATGCTTGCACCGCGCTCGGGCCTCACCGTGACCAGCCGGGCAGAAGCAGAGAAGCAGCGCCAGCCAGGCGGGCCGGACGGGAAACATCGCCGGTGGGGACGCTGCCGCCTTCCGCCGCCCGGCTCAGCACTTGGCCGGTTCACCCGGAAGCGGCGGCCGGGCCCCGCCCACGCCCTTCTCGGATTGGTTGAGACGGGCCTTTCTGGGAGGAGCCCGGGCGGGCTCTCTCAACCAATCATCCGCTCTTTTGGCTTTGGCTGAGGCGCGTGGGGCGGGGGGAGGAGTTTACCGTAGGCCTCCGAAGAGACCGGAAGGCCGTTTTTTTCGGTGGGTGGGTGATAGATGATTGACAGAATAAATAGATAGATAGAATAGACAGGTAGAAATAGATGATTGACAGAATAAGTAGATAGATATAGATGATAGATAGATAGATAGATAGATAGGAGGAATAGATAGATACATGATTGACAGGATAGGATATAATAGAATAGAATGGAATAGAAAATATGGAATTTATTTATTTATTTGGGTTTCTAGATTTATATGGATAAATACAGCCCATACAAAAACCCCTCGGAGGACAATTTTGATAAAGGATCATGAAAACAAAGAGGTTTCAGAAACGCAGCTCCAAATCATGTAAGCAAGCCAGCTGGGGACTTCTGGGAGTTGTAGTCCACACATTTCAAAGATATTGAAATTAGGAAACCCTGCCCTAATGAATCATGGATCAATGTAAGCTTTTGCTGACCGCCGAGGAAACGCAGCTACCGCCTCGGCCAAACTCCCCATTATTTTCAAGGAAAAAAAGTAAATGTCTTATGATCTATTCTTCCCATTGAAAAAAAACTTGCTTTCCTAGCATGGATAGGGTTTTTTTTTTTTAAAATATATCTTAAAATGAACTCGCAAGTTATCCGTGCGAGAAGGGCTCTTCTTTTTCCTCCTCTCTACGAGAGTCACGTCCGTCCGTCCCTCGAAAAGCCCCGCCCTTCCCTCCGGCCCCGCCCACGCGAAGTTTCCAGGCGACCGCGGTGCATTCTGGAGAGGAGGAGACCGTTTGCCCAGGGCCGCCGCCAAGATGATGGTGAGTGACGGGGAGAAAGCGGCGGGAGAGCCGCGTTTTATCCGCCGCCATCCTCCGCGGGTCGGGCGTCCTTCCCTTCGCGGGTGGCCTTCCCTTCCTCGGGAGAGGCTTCCTTGCGAGAGGGAGCCGGTATCGATGGAAAGCCGGCCGGGTGGCCGGTGGGCGGGAGCCCAACGCGGGAGCCTCGCCGGTTGCTTTCGCCCCTACAAATATTATAGAGGCCTCTTTAAGCGGAGCTGAAAGTCAACGGGCTACACGCGGCTAGGGCTGGACTATAACTCCCGGCAGCCTCTGGGGCGGCCGGCGCCTTTAACGGAGTGGCTGCTTTGCGGCGAGGCATTGTGGGAGATG
This sequence comes from Erythrolamprus reginae, assembly GCF_031021105.1. Classification (NCBI taxonomy): domain Eukaryota; kingdom Metazoa; phylum Chordata; class Lepidosauria; order Squamata; family Dipsadidae; genus Erythrolamprus; species Erythrolamprus reginae. The sequence continues at coordinate 2,657,731 of NC_091956.1, forward strand.
TAGTCTCCAATAGGAATTCAGGGCAGGACAGCTTGTGAGCTACAGGTATTGGGGATGGCTGCACGTGTGAAGGCGTATGAAGCGTGTTCTCGCCTTGGCAGATGAGGCAGGGCCCTCTCCTCCCCCCAGTAGGGTTTTTTTTTTAATTATTATTTTTAAATGTGATGATAGACCCACCTCGCTGTCAAAGGGACTCTGGGCTGCTTTCAACAATAGACAAAATGATGACACGTTAAAACCGTTCAGCATTAAGAATTAAAAGAACCCAGGCCAGGCAAAAGGGACCACTAAGGATGGAAGATGGGATCTTCCCCTAATTTATTACATGCAACTAATGGATGCGGAGAGGGGCGGCATACAAATCTAATTAATAATAATAATTAATAATAATGATGATGATGATAATAATAATAATAAACGTCGATGGAATAATTTTGAAAAACAATAACACTTTCCCCCCCCAAATGCCATCACTCTGCTAAACAAATAATTCCCTCAATACTATCAAACTATACTGCTCAAAAAAAGGAAACACTCAAAAGAACCCAACCTAGATCTGAATGAATGAAATATTCTCATTTAATCCTTTGTTCTGTACAAAGGTGAATGTGCACAAAAGAGCCTGTGAAATTGATGATCAATCAGCCTTGCCTCCTAAATGGACAGTTTGATTTCACAGAAGTTTGATTTCCTTGGAGTTATATTGTGTTGTTTAAGGGTTCCCTTTATTGTTATTTTTTTGAGCAGTTTATTTACTTAGCTTGCACTACTGTTAATCCTCTCATTGTTCCTATCTTCCATCTCCTCCCACTAATGACTGTATGAATGGAACTTTGTTGCTTGTATTACAATTTATATTGTACCTAATATGATTTGATTGCTTATTGATAGCGGGACTATCATCAAGTATTGTATCTTATGATTCTTGATAAATGTATCTTTTCTTTTATGCACCAAAATCCCTTGTGTGTCCAATCACACTTGGCCAACAAAGAATTCTATCCGATTCTATATTCTGTTCTGTTCTATTCTATTCTTTTCTCTACTCTATTGAATTAGTTCTGCTTCTTAAGCTATATGCTGTTCAGAAAAAGGAGGTGAAGCCATGGGTTTGTTTTTGTTTGTCTAATTCATTGATTGATTGATTGATTGATTTTTAATAGCGTTTTAAAGGGACAGTTAAAGAATAGTTACAAAAGCCTAATAAAAACCATACATCTCTTATGGAGGGATCTAAACGATGCCTCATTCAATCAGTGGCCCCAAGTCTGAGTCCTCCGGGATTGGGCGGCATAGAAGTCGAATTAAATAAATGAATAAATAAATACCCAAGTCTCTATAGCTTTGTGGAAGGGGCCAGTAAGGTGGGGAGAATATGGATCCCTCTCTCTCTCTCTCTCTCTCTCTCTCTCTCTCTCTCTCTCTCTCTCTCTCTCTATCTATCTATCTATCTATCTGTATTTATGTCTATCTATCTATCTATCCCTCCTCCCTCCTTCTGTCTGTCTGTCTGTATTTATATCTATCTGTATTTATATCTATCTGTATTTATATCTATCTGTATTTATATCTATCTATCTGTCTGTCTGCATTTATGTCGGTCTGTCTGTCAGTCAGTCTATCTATCCATCCATCCTACCTACCTACCTACCTACCTACCTACCTACCTATCAGTATCTATTTATCTACCAGCATCTATCCATCATCTGTCCATTCACTTGAGGATCTTCTAGGAAAAGTAGAAACCTGTAATATATAATATAACACTTTTAAAACTGGCATTATGCATTTATTTTATGATTTGAAATGTACATGCCGCCCATCTCGCTCGACAGCTTCCAACAACACAAAAGCACAATATAAAATGTTTAAACATGAAAAAAAAAACTTCCATCATTAAGAATTAAAAATTAAAATCAACCAAGACTCGGTGCAAGGAAGCTTTGGGAGACCTCTCGTGATAAAAAGCCCAATTGGGATTTTAAGTGCATGGCAGTAAGGTCAAGTGCTTATTTCAGGGTTCAAAAAAATATAAGACGAGGTCTTGTTTTCGGAGAAACGCAGTATCCATCCATCCATCATCTTATCTATCTATCTCTAGCCATCCATCCATCATCTATTTATCCATCTGTTCTGTCGGGCTCTCTGGTAGAATCCTCCCAAAAATTCACAGGTACAAATTTCAGACACACACACGTTTGAAAACTCAAAACAATGTTCTTTATACTGAAAATTCACTTAACCTAAGCCCTCTTTTGGTATAGCAAAGAGCACTCGTCTCCAAACAAACTGGTAATTTGTACAAGTCCCTTATCAGTTCTGAGATACTTTGCTTGCAGCTGTGAGGCAATTCACAGTCCTTCTTCTTTCAAAAAGGTGAAACACACTTGGCTCTGGTTTAGTTTCAAAGCGGGGAAAAATCAGCACACAAAAGGTCAAAGTCAGTAAAGCAGTCACGAAACACAATGATCAGATAATCCTCCCCAATGGCCAAACCCACAGGCTGCTCTTTATAGCAGCCTCACTAATGACCACAGCCCCACCCAACCACAGGTGGCCTCATTTTCTTTGATAATAATCTCTCAGTTGTTGCTGCCTATGCATCGCTCTCCGCATGCGTGGCTGTATCATTAACTCTTGTTCTGAATCCAAGGAGGAGAGAGATAATTGATCTCCTTCTGAGCTGTCTGCCCCACTCTCCTCCTCCCTGTCACTCATGTCTTCTTGGTCAGAGGAGCCTTCATCATCAGATTCCACCGGGGGACAAAACAGGCCTGCAGCATGTGGATGTCTCCCCCACATCCACAGTCCTTGGGGCAGGAGCTGGGCCAGAGCTAACCACAACACCATCTATCCTGTTTCCATGCAAATAAGACCTCCCTTGATAATAAGCCAATTGAGCTTTTGAGTGCATGGCAATAAGACCAAGCGCTTATTTCAGGGTTCAAAAAAATATATGAGAGGCTCTTATTTTCAGGGAAACATGGTACACATTCCTTAAGACAATGTTGTAGTTTCTACTAAGCTGCTTTCTGCCTTTCCCATGGCAAAAATGGCTGGATAAATGTGGGGAAGGGTAACGTTTTGGACATGCAGTAAAATATATTTTACTTTTGGCCTCGCGACCCCTGACCTGTGACCCACCCTTGTTTCTAACCTGCAGCCCGCATCCGTCATCCTGCTGAAGGAAGGCACCGACACTTCCCAAGGGATCCCGCAGCTGGTCAGTAACATCAGCGCTTGCCAGGTGATCGCGGAAGCCGTCCGGACTACGCTGGGCCCCCGGGGCATGGACAAACTCATTGTGGACGACAGAGGTGAGGCTGGTGCGGACCGAGAAACCCCCCCCCCCCCCATTGCCAAGAAACTTTTAAGACGGGTGGACATCAAACTCCTAAATTCCTCAGTCAGCCCTGAGAATTAAAATCCACCTGGCTTAAAAGTGGCCAAAGTTGGAGAGACCCCTGGTCTTTAGACCATTGCTTTACCGTTGTAGGGAGCCTTTATGGGCCCTGTCTTAATAGAGGTAGTCCTCGACTTAACAACGGTTCATTTAGTGACCAAGCTTACGACAGCACTGAAAAAAGTTGAGTTTCCATACTTAGGGTTGTTGTATCATTCTTGCGGTCATGGGATCGAAATTCAGAAATTTTTTTTTAGTCTGTACAATTTCCCTTAAGCAGTCATTAAGTACTTAGCTAGCAGCTGTGAAGAAACTTCACACCCCTCCTTCTTCCAACGAAGTGAGACACACACACACACGTTGCTCTGCTTTGTTTTCAAAGGTGTGAAAAAGCAACAAAGTCCAGAAAACACAGGATTCCTGACGAACTCCGATCAGATACAGTAGAACCCCGACTTACGAGACTAATTGGTTCCGGAAGGAGGCTCGTAAGTCGGAACGCTCGTATGACGAAACATTGTTTCCCATAGGAAACAATGTAAAGTCAATTAATCCGTGCAACAACAAAAAAACCCGCTGCCGCCGAACACGGAAGTTAGCGTTCGGCTTCAGGAGACAGCTGCGAAGCGGCGCACGTGTTTTAAAAGGTTGCAGCCGGCCTGGGGGGCTTGCCAGCACCCCCCCGAGCCCCCCAGGCCGGCTGCAACCTTTTAAAACACGCAGGATACGAGCGCCAAGGAGCTGTCTCCTGAAGCCGAACGCGGAAGTTAGCGTTCGGCTTCAGGAGACAGCTCCTTGGCGCTCGTATCCCGAATGTGAGCTCGGGAGGCGAACAAAAATGTCGCTCCCCTCCCAGCTCTTATCTCGAGTAGCTCGTAAGTAGAGCTGCTCGTATGTCGAGGTTCCACTGTACTGTTCCACAATGGCCAAACCCACATGCTGCTATTTATAGCAGCAGCCCTAATTACTAAAGCCCCATCCCAAACACAGGTGGCCTCCCTTATTTCCTGTAATATGTCCTTGGTCTCTTCTACGCATAATTCTGCGCTTGCGTGGGTCCAAAACGTCATCATCCGAATCAAAGGAAGATAAGGGAGATTGACTGCCTGGGCTGTGTGCCAAGCCCCCCTCTGCCGAGTCACTCCCACCTTCTTCTTCGTCCGAGGAAACTAAACTCTGAACTGACTCTGTCGGCAATAACACAGGCCTGTGACATGTTGAGGTTTCCCCTGCGTCCACCTCCCCATTCCCTGGGGCAGGAGCTGGGCCAGAGCCAGCTACAACGCTGTATATAGAAAACCAAAGCAGAAGCTATTTTGCACTGAAGAGTAAAACTTGTTTTCTACAAATGTGTGTTCATCATTTATCTGGTTCCTTAATTTCCACAATATATTCTGGTATCTTAACTAGTCCTTCCGCGTTACTCTGCATATATCCGGACAGTTGTAACTTGAGGACTACCTTTGTTATGGATTACTCTTTTACAAGTCCTGGCAATTTCCTGAAATTATCCCCCTCCCCACACACACACAACTGAAACACGCAACCCCAAAAGCACATTTTTAAAATTAAATTAAAAGCCTCTTCCACTGACGCCACTCTTTCGCTGCTCGAATGTCCCAATGCATCGAAACGCCCTTTCTTCTGTGTGCGGGTCTGGCAGCTGTCCATCTTTGCAGGCAAAGCCACCATCTCCAACGACGGCGCCACCATCCTGAAGCTCCTGGACGTGGTCCACCCCGCGGCCAAGACGCTGGTAGACATCGCCAAGTCCCAGGACGCCGAGGTGGGCTGGGGAACAAGGAGTTGGAACTGGGGGTGGGTTGTTTCTGCAGCTTCTCCGTCCGTCCAGATTGTGAGATAAGCCCAACAATATAATTAGACAAGAGCCCAAAAGAACAATAGAAAAGAAGTTTATTTCTTTATCATTCTTGCAGGAATGATAAAGAAATAAATCTTGCAAGTCTGCGGAGAGGGGCGGCATACAAATCTAATAAACTATTATTATTATTATTATTATTATTATTAAGAATGCACCCCATATGATTGAATTTAAATTCTCTGTATCACAAGAAGCAGGATTGCAATAGAAATGCCACGTATAAATATAGTCTGCATCTATAAGGGAAAATCTGGGAATCTTATGACTTTTATTTTTTTAAAAATATTATTACTTTACAGTGTTCCCTCGATTTTCACGGGTTCGAACTTCGCGAATAGCCTATACCACAGTTTTTTTAAAAAATTAATCAAAAAATACTTCGTGGTTTTTTTTTCTATACCACGTTTTTCCCCGCCCGATGACGTCATACGTCAACACCAAACTAATAATTTTTGCAAATTAAAAAAAAAAAAATTGTTAATAAATAATTATGTTTATAAATATCAGGATCACTAAGTGTCTTATTCAATGGTGAGTACCAGTAATAATGGTGAGTAAATGGTTGTTAAGGGAATGGGAAATGGTAATTTAGGGGCTTAAAATGTTAAGGGAAGGCTTGTGATACTGTCCATAGCCAAAAATGGTGTATTTACTTCCGCCTCTCTACTTCGCGGAAATTTGACTTTCGCGGGCAGTCTCGGAACGCGTCCCCCGTGGAAATCGAGGGAACACTGTATAACATAACAAACCTACATACAAACCTATATTGTTGTCATTTATTACACCTGAAGATCGGTTCATTAATGTCCACATAAATATTATTTATACATCTCTCATACGTATGAATATTTTTATTTTCTTACTCTTCTATACATGTTCCTTGTTATCTGTAATAATATCTATATATGTACATATATGTTCATATATAATTGATATTTAGTATTTACACCTCTTAGATCTCATTGTCCTTGTTTTTAACCGTTTGTAAAGTCTGCCCTGTTAACTAGTTTTCAGATTCTTTTGTCTCATCGCTCTAAGGTCATTCTGTGCATCTCTGGTTTTGGTGTGGTCTCCCTTGGGGGGGGGCTTCTGCGTGGGGAAGGGACGGAGGGTGAACCCCTGAGCTTTCTCTGATGCCGAGATCTTTTCTTCCCCAGGTGGGGGACGGCACCACGTCGGTGACTCTCCTGGCCGCTGAATTCCTGAAGCAGATCAAGCCCTACGTAGAAGAAGGCCTCCACCCCCAGATCATCATCCGTGCTTTCCGCGTGGCAACCCAGCTGGTGAGCCGAAGCCAGGCCGGTCCGCTTGGCCTCCCTTCCCTTCCAGAAAAAAACCCTTGTATCTAAGGAGCAGAAGAATAAGGGGGTTTCAGGGAAGCCTCGGGAGGGTTGAAAAGGGGATTCCCCTTGAAACGGCGACGGGAAAATGGACCTGCTCAAACGCTCGAAAAGGTGATGGGCAAATAGGCTCCTGGGGGGGTGGGGTGGGGGTTTGGCATCACCGAAAGAGGAGGAGAAGAAAAAAACAAAAATAATCAAGGTGGACAACTCTTGGCATGGGATAACTCAAGATATACAAAGCAATGGAAATTGCAAGTGTGGCTGTCCTGTCCCTTTTTGAAAACCTCCAGTGGTGGAATACTCACAACTTTTGGTGGCAAGCCGTTCCACTGGTTAATTGTCCTCACTGTTAGGAAGTACGTCCCTGCGTGTCCTGCCTTCCTCGGGTGGTTTCGAAACTCAGTTGACCCCCTTCCTTGTTTGCGTTTGACAGGCAGTGGAGAAGATCCAGAAGATTGCTGTCACCATCAAGAAGACCGACCCAGTGTAAGTGGCTCTCGGTCTCTTCCGCGATTCCGTTTGTTGGAACCAATTAGAATTATTTACATTAATTCATATGGGGAAAATTCGTCCGAGATACGAGTTGATCTACTTACGAGCTCGGGTCTGGAACGAATTAGACTCGTATGTCGAGGTACCACTGTATTAATAAAAATCTTCGGATACAAGCAACAAGTTACAGTCACACAGTCCGAAGAGGGAGGAAATGGGTGATAGGAATGATGGGGGAAAACTATTAGGAATAGTAGAAGGGCAGACTTAGTAAAAAGTTTGACAGTGTTGAGACTTTATAAATATTTGTTTTATGGATAAGATATGGAGTAAAAAGAGAATTTTGTTGTTGTGCATTTAGAGAAAGTGACAAGCTGCGGTATTAAATGGAAGGAAAGGGTTAAGCATGGGTAGGAGGTTTTTTTAAGAGGAGATGAAGAGAAAGCGATAAGAAATTAATTTGTGGGGTATTATTTGATGGAATTAGATTTTAATAGGAGCCAGAAGCGTGAGTGTTTTTCTGCTATGTGCTGATTCATTGTGACTGCTGTAGGAGGAGCTGTGGTGTTTGATGATAGTTTATGTATTTGTAAGCTGTACAAGTAAGGCTTGGAGTATGGTTGTTGTTATTATTATTATTATTATCATTATTTATTAGATTTGTATGCCGCCCCTCTCCGAAGACTCGGGGCGGCTCACAACAGTAATACAAAAAAATATAACAGTGAGACAAATCTAATATTAAAATAAAACATATCTAAAACACCAACAATTTAAAACCATACAACACATACATACCAAACATAAAATATAAAAGCCTGGGGGAGGGTGTCTCAGTTCCCCCATGGCTGGCGATAAAGGTGGGTCTTGAGTAATTTGCGAAAGACAAGGAGGGTGGGGGCCGTTCTAATCTCTGGGGGGAGTTGATTCCAGAGGGTCGGGGCTGACACAGAGAAGGCTCTTCCCTTGGGGCCTGCCAAACGACATTGTTTGGTTGACGGGACCCGGAGAAGGCCAACTCTGTGGGACCTTATTGGCCGCTGGGATTCGTGCGGTAGAAGGCGGTTCCGGAGGTATTCTGGTCCAATGCCATGTAGGGCTTTAAAGGTCATGACCAACATGTTAATCTATTCAGAGTTATTGACTGATTTGACCTTGGATGACTGGACTGTTAAAACTGACTACGATATTTGCTAAAGTAAATACTATTTTATATGCTTTAACGTATGTGGTTTGTGTGACTGAACCATTATTCGTGTCTACTGACTCTGCTACAATTCCCCATTTCCTTTGTGTGTGTGTGTATCCTTGATAACTGCATACTCCTTAACACAAGGGGGTGGGGGGGGAGATGGGATGGACACCTCCTGCAGCCAAAGGGGGCACAGGGTCTTTTGCTATTTCCCGGAACCCCCATGAGCCGGGCCTTGAGTTTGGCACCCCTGCCTTAAAGCCTTTGGACGGCCGTGCAAACTCTCCCCTCTCCTCCTCTTATTTATTTATTTATTTATTCATTCATTCATTCATTTATTGGATTTGTATGCCGCCCCTCTCCAGACACTCGGGGTGACTAACAGCAACAATAAAACAGTGTACAATAATAATCCAATACTAAAAGCGAATTAAAAACCCATTAATATAAAAACCAACCATACATACATACATACCATGCATAGAATTGTAAAGGCCTAGGGGGAAAGAGGATCTCAATTCCCCCATGCCTGATGGCAGAGGTGGGTTTTAAGTAGCTTACAAAAGGCAAGGAGGGTGGGGGCAATTCTAATCTCTGGGGGGAGTTGGTTCCAGAGGGCCTGGGCCGCCATAGAGAAGGCTCTTCCCCTGGGTCCCACCAAGCGACATTCCTCTTCCTCCCTCCCCGTAGAGAGCTGAGAGGCCTGCTGGAGAAGTGCGCCAGCACCGCGTTGAGCTCCAAGCTGATTGCCCACCAGAAGGACTTCTTTGGCAAGATGGTGGTGGACGCGGTCATGACGCTGGACGAACTGCTGCAGATCAAAATGATTGGCATCAAGAAAGTGCAAGGCGGAGCTTTGGAGGTAGGATTCCGGTGGGGGGGTAGCTGGAAAGGGAGGTCTTGGATGACCAGGAATAGGAAAGTGAACCCAAGAACAAGGGGGCACAATCTGGAGTTAGCTGGGGGAAAGATCAAAAGCAACGTGAGAAAATACTATTTGACTGAAAGAGTAGTAGATCCTTGGAACAAACTTCCAGCAGACGTGGTTGGTAAATCCACAGTAATTGAATTTAAACATGCCTGGGATAAACATATATCCATTGTAAGATAAAATACAGGGAATAGTATAAGGGCAGACTAGATGGACCAGGAGGTCTTTTTCTGCCGTCAGTCTTCTATGTTTCTACCACCAGCACTTCTTGATGGTTTTATTGTGAAACTGGGGCTGTCCAAAGATTGTTTCTGCTGTGTTTCACCCTCCTCATGTTCCAAAGGCTGCCCTGGAGCCGGGGGAAGGTAAAAGCACCCTCCCCCGTCCCCCGGAGGCTCTCTGGAAGCCAAACATCAGCTGACCGGCGCACACACAGGCACGTTGGAGCTGAGCTGGGGCAAAAGCTTGCAAGCCAGCAGATATGTCTCCACGTGACACCTGTGGCACCCGTGCCACAGGTTCACCATCACTGCCCTGTTAGGTGCCCGGGTCAGAAGGTCATGAAGCAGACAGGAATGTCTTGATGCGAAAAGTTCTAGAAGGTGGTATATCTCTATGGAAGAAAGTCTAGACAGTTGTATCTCTAGGAAACAGTTGACAGGATATAAAGGAGGGTTTTTGGGTAAACAGGGTGTGGTTTTGCAACTTTCGTAATGGTGGCAGTCCTAGATTTGGGGTTCCAGAAATGCCACGCTGGCAACCTGCTATTATGCTTCTAAATTCATTGGGCAGAGATGCAGCTGTGCAAGAAAAACCTGGAGAATTGTGTTACTGAAGAACCCTTATCTTACTGAGGGATGTGAACATTAGCTTTCTTTCTTTCTTTCTTTCTTTCTTTCTTTCTTTCTCTCCCTCTCTCTCTCTCTCTCTCTCTCTCCCTCTTTCTTTCCCTCTTCTTTCTTTCTTTCTTTCTCTCTTTCTTTCTCTTTCTCTCTCTTTCTCTCTCTCTCCCTATTTCTTTCTCTTTCTTTCTCTCTTCTTGCTTTCTCTCTCTATTCTTTCTCTCTCTCTCTTTCTTTCTTTCTCTCTCTCTCTTTCTCTCTGAATGTTCTGCACCAAGTTGAATATGCACAACAGCCGGTGAAATTGATTGTCAGTCAGTGTTGCTTCCTGCTTAGTGGACAGTCTGATTTCACTGAAGTTGGATTGACTTGGGAGTTGTTATATTGTGTTGGTTAAGTGTTCCCTTTGGTTTTTTTGAGGGTGTTATTTGAAATCTCAGCGCGTGGATTCTCCCTTTGTTCCGATCCGGACAGGCCAAAGCAGAACCAAGGGCAGGGCTGACCCAGATGTCTTTGGAAGCTGCCCCCCCCTTGAGTCATTTCATCCTTTTGTCCACCCCCCAGGATTCGCAGCTGGTGGCCGGCGTGGCCTTCAAGAAAACCTTCTCCTACGCCGGCTTTGAGATGCAGCCGAAGAAGTACGAGTCGCCCAAGATCGCCCTGCTCAACATTGAGTTGGAGCTCAAAGCCGAAAAGGACAACGCGGAAGTCAGAGTCCAGAATGTGGCGGTGAGGCCTGGGCTTCTTTTTTGGGGATGGGGCTTTTGAGAACGGCAGCCGTGGGGGGAACGGAGACATCTCCCCCGGGGCCTATACAGTTTATGCATGGTATGTTTGTGTGTATGTTTCTTTTTAATAAGGGGTTTTTGTGACTTTTAATTATTAGATTTGTTATATATTGTGCTATTATTGTTGTGAGCTGCCCCGAGTCTGTGGAGAGGTATATGATAATGATAATAATAAGACGGGCTACAAGAATGGTGGAAGGTCTTAAGCACAAAACATATCAGGAAAGACTTCATGAACTCAATCTGTAGAGTCTGGAGGACAGAAGGAAAAGGGGGGACATGATCGAAACATTTAAATATGTCAAAGGGTTAAATAAGGTTCAGGAGGGAAGTGTTTTTAGTAGGAAAGTGGACACAAGAACAAGGGGACACAATCTGAAGTTAGTTGGGGGAAAGATCAAAAGCAACGTGAGGAAATATTATTTCACTGAAAGAGTAGTAGATCCTTGGAACAAACTTCCAGCAGACGTGATAGATAAATCCACAGATTTGGCCTTCTCTGTGTCCCGTCGACTAAAGAATGTCGTCTGGTGGGACCCAGGGGAAGGGCCTTCTCTGTGGTGGCCCCAACCCTCTGGAACCAGCTCCCCCCAGAGATCAGAGTTGTCCCCACCCTCCTTGTCTTTTGTAAACTCCTTAAACCCCACCTCTGCCACCAGGCATGGGGGAACTGAGGCATCTCCTCCGGGCCTATACAGTTTATGCATGGTATGTTTGTGTGTATGTTTTCTTTTAATAAGGGTTTTTTAGTGACTTTTAATTATTAGATTTGTTATATATTGTGTTGTTATTGTTGTGAGCCGCCCCGAGTCTACGGAGAGGGGCGGCATACAAATTTAATAATAATAATAATAATAATAATAATAATAATAATAATAATAATAATAATAATAATAATAATGAAGTCTTTCCTGATCAGTTTTATGCTTAAGGCCTTCCATCATTTTTGTAGCCCGTCTAAGTTGTGGCATGCGCGTGTTATGAGGTATTGCCAGCTGATTTTCGGCCTTGGGGAAGGCCGTTTTGCCCTCTGGAGGCTTCAGGGAAGCTTCCTGTGGGCTCCAGAGTACAAAAAGCAGCCGAACAGGCAAACAGGAAGTCCATTTTTCTGAACTTCCTGTTTGCCCATTTGGCCGTTTTTCACCGTCCCAGGCTTCAGTGAGGCCTATGCGCTTGCACGGGAACAGGGGGTGGATTGGGGCAACAAAGGCACTAATAATAATAATAATAATAATAATAACAACAACAACAACAATCCCATGATGGTTCTCGCGGCCGCGTTCTGCACGATCTGAAGTTTCTGAACACTTTTCAAAGGAAGCCCCATGTATGAGACACACTCGAATTTTCAGCCTCGAAAAATACAGCAAGCCTAAATTTATTTATTTATTCATTCAATTTTTATGCCGCTCTTCTCCTTAGACTCAGGGCGGCTTACAACACGATAGCAATAGCACTTTTTAACAGAGCCAGCCTATTGCCCCCACAATCCGGCTCCTCATTTGACCCACCTCGGAAGGATGGAAGGCTGAGTCAACCTTGAGCCGGTGACGAGATTTGAACTGCTGACCTTCAGCTCTACAGTCAGCTTCAGTGGCCTGCAGTACAGCACTCTACCTGCTGCGCCACCCCGGCTCATAAAAGTTAACGCTATTTCTAGGGCTGGGTTGTGGCGCCTAATCTTGACCTTTGCCCCCTCTGATTCCCACAGGATTACCAGGCCATTGTGGACGCCGAGTGGAACATCCTGTACGACAAGCTGGACAAGCTCCACAAATCCGGGGCCAAAGTCATCCTGTCCAAGCTGCCCATCGGGGACGTGGCCACTCAGTACTTTGCCGACAGGGACATGTTCTGCGCTGGCCGGGTCTCGGAAGAAGACCTGAAGAGGACCATGATGGTAACGGCCCCTTTGCCCTGTGGGTGGAGGGCAGAGATGGGCTGCCAAAATTTTAACTGCCATGCTGTGGGCTTGGCTTATTTTGTGGGTGTGGCTGGCCGGCCACGTGACCAGTTGGGAGTGGCTTCCCTATCATGTGACCACAGGTGGCTTAAAGGTCATGTGACGGGCTTAAAGGTGGCCAACTTGACGTCAAGAGTTTGAGTTAGGGTGGCCTCCAAGAAATACAATTTCCCTCTCTATTTACTATTAAATAATGGGGCTTTTAGTGTTTTTTAAATTATTAGATTTGTTACATTGTCTTTGTTATTGTGAGCCGCCCCGAGTCTATGGAGAGGGGCGGCATACAAATCTAATAAATAATAATAAATAATAATAATTACCGAACATCCAAAATATGCTCTTTAATTCTATGTATATATATGCCATATGTGGACATGTATATTTCACACAGGTACACAAAAATATACATTATCTATTATATAAAGTGTATGTACACAAACAGACACACTCACAGCTCTTCTAAAAAGGGGGGACACGATCGAAAAATTTAAATAGGTTAAAGGGTTAAATAAGGTCCAGGAGGGAAGTGTTTTTGGTAGGAAAGTGAACCCAAGAAGAAGGTTAGTTGGAGGAAAGATCAGAAGCAACGTGAGAAAATATTTTACTGAAAGAGTAGTAAATGCTTGGAACAAACTTCCAGCAGATGTGGTTGGTCAATCCACAGTAACTGAATTTAAACATGCCTGGGATAAACATATATCCATTGTAAGATAAATACAGGAAATAGTATAAGGGCAGACGAGATTGACCATGGGGTCTTTTTCTGCTGTCAATCTTCTATGTTTCTAAATAGGTTAAAGGGTTAAATAAGGTTCAGGAGGGAAGTGTTTTTAGTAGGAAAGTGAACACAAGAACAAGGGGACACAATCTGAAGTTAGTTGGGGGAAAGATCAAAAGCAACATGAGAAAATATTTTTTTACTGAAAGAGTAGTAGATGCTTGGAACAAACTTCCAGCAGACGTGGTTGGTCAATCCACAGTGACTGAATGTAAACCTGCCTGGGATAAACACAGATCCATCCTAAGATAAAACACAGGAAATAGTATAAGGGCAGACGAGATGGACCATGAGGTCTTTTTCTGCTGTCAATCTTCTATGTTTCTAAACGTTGCACTCAAAAAGGATCCGTTTTGTCCCTGCAGGCCTGTGGGGGATCCATCCAGAGCAGTGCAAACGCACTCACGGACGACGTCCTCGGACGCTGCGCCCTCTTTGAAGAGGCCCAGATTGGAGGGGAGAGGTAAGGGGCAGTTGGTCAGGGGGCGGGGGGGGGGGCACACTGGAAAACCCTTGGATACAAACCCCACTCGCCCAGCGCATCCGTCCTGCAACCTTGGGAGAAGATCGCAATGACTTATTAGGGCCTTGTTTGCGCTTCTGAATTTTGGGCCGAGCCGAGCTGCCGTCTTCCGGAAACCAGACTGTTGCCGGCACCCTAGGACCCTCTTTCTGACTTGTGCAGTATTCAGGTCATATTGTATACTTGTACATTTTTTAACCCAACATTCATATATTGAACTGTTGGCAACTGTCCTTCCATGTCAGGAATCGAAGCATCCTTGCATTTTTACCAATTATTATTATTATTATTATTATTATTATTATTATTATTATTATTATTATTATTATTTATTGGATTTGTATGCCGCCCCTCTCCGAAGACTCGGGACGGCTAACAACAGCAGTAAAACAGTACAGTGGAACCCCGACATAAGAGCTGCTCTACTTAAGAGCAACTCGAGATAAGAGCTGGGAGGGGAGAGATATTTTTGTTCTACTTACAAGCCCAAATTCGAGATACAAGCGCCAAGGAGCTGTCTCCTGAAGCCAAACGCTAACTTCCGCGTTCGGCTTCAGGAGACAGCTGCGAAGCGGCGCGCGTGTTTTAAAAGGTTGCAGCCGGCCTGGGGGGCTCGGGGGGGTGCTTGCAGCTTTCTTTCTTGCTCTTTTTCTTTCTCTCTTTTACCTTCCCTTCCTCTATTTCTTCTTTTCTTTCTCCTTCCCACCTTCTTCCCTCCCTCCCTCCTTTCACTCATTCCTCTCTTACTCTCCCCTTTCATAAGTTTCCTTGCTTCCTTCCTCTGTTCCTGTCCCTTCCCCCTTTCTTTCTTTCTTTCTTGCTTTCTTTCTTGCTCTTTTTCTTTCTCTCTTTTACCTTCCCTTCCTCTATTTCTTCTTTTCTTTCTCCTTCCCACCTTCTTCCCTCCCTCCCTCCCTTCACTCATTCCTCTCTTACTCTCCCCTTTCATAAGTTTCCTTGCTTCCTTCCTCTGTTCCTGTCCCTTCCCTCTTTCCTTCCTTCCTTCCCACCCTCCGTCCATTCATTCACCCATTCCTCTCTTGATCGCTTAAAGCCGGTCCCTGGTGCAAAAAGGGTTGGGGACCTCTGTCCTACAGGATTGGGTGGCAGAGAAGTTGAACATATGTAAATTTAAAAGTTTAAGAAAGTTTACAAGTTAAGTGAAAGAAACTTCATTATTCATTTATATGTACATGTACATTTCTTCATTAAAAACATGTCTTTCTGCATAATTTAGACTAACTTTGTGAGTTTTTTGAGGGCTGGAACCAATTAAAATTATTTACATTAATTCCTATGGGGAAAAGTCGTTCGAGATAAGAGCTGCTCGACTTAAGAGCCCAGGTCCGGAACGAATTAAACTCGTATCTCGAGGTACCACTGTACAACAAAATCCAATACTAAAAAAGCAGTTAAAAGCCCATTATATAAAAACCAATCATACATATCAATTATCTCTTTGTAAGCCTCCCTTTTCCGTTCCTCGACCGAAAGTCCTTTCTCTCCCCCTCCCTCCCTCTCTCTCTTGGGCAGGTATAACTTCTTCACAGGTTGCCCCAAGGCCAAGACCTGCACCATCATCTTGCGAGGCGGCGCAGAGCAGTTCATGGACGAGACGGAGCGTTCCCTGCACGATGCCATCATGATCGTTCGAAGGGCCATCAAGGTAACACGTCGTGCGGGTTTTCGGCAGAGGGAGGGCCGGTTGGGAGTATGTGGGGATGGCTGGGTGAGGGAGGGCCAGGGGACATATTTATTTATTAGATTTAGATTTTAGACATATGATTTTATTTATTTATTTATTTATTAGATTTAAATTTTAGACATATGATTTTATTTATTTATTTATTTATTTAATTTATTTTATTAATTAATTTATTTTATTTATTGATTGATTTTATTTATTATTGATTGATTGATTGATTGATTGGATTTGTATGCCGCCCCTCTCCAGAGACTAACAACAGTAATAAAACAGCATATAATAATAATCCAATATTAAAAAACCCTTATTATAAAACCAAACATACATACAAACATACCATGTGTAAATTGTAAAGACCTAGGGGGAAAGAGTATCTCACTTCCCCCATGCCTGACGACAGAGGTGGGTTTTAAGAAGCTTACGAAAGGCAAGGAGGGTGGGGGCAATCCTAATCTCCGGGGGGAGTTGGTTCCAGAGGGCCAGGGCCACCACAGAGAAGGCTCTTCCCCTGGGTCCCGCCAAGCAGCATTGTTTAGTCGACGGGACCCGGAGAAGGCCAACTCTGTGGGACCTAACTGGTTGCTGGGATTCGTGCGGCAGAAGGCGGTCCCGGAGATATTCTGGTCAGATGCCATGAAGGGCTTTATAGGTCATAACCAACACTTTGAATTGTGACCGGAAACTGATCGGCAACCAATGCAGACTGCGGAGTGCTGGTGTGACATGGGCATATTTGGGGAAGCCCATGATAGCTCTCGCAGCTGCGTTCTGCACGATCTGAATTCGTGCCAAATTCCAGCCGCCCAAAAGAAACCTGGATTTTCTTTCCCCCCTCCCCAGCACGATTCCGTAGTGGCCGGCGGTGGAGCCATAGAGATGGAAATCTCCAAATACCTCCGCGATTATTCCAGAACCATCCCGGGCAAGCAGCAGCTGCTGATCGGAGCCTACGCCAAAGCCCTGGAGATTATCCCCCGCCAACTTTGTGACAACGCCGGCTTCGACGCCACCAACATCCTCAACCAGCTCCGAGCCAAGCACGCCCAGGTGAGCTCCCTGGAAGGGGGGGGGGGCACAGGCTGCGAGCCTTTTTTTTAAAAAAAGAAAAGAAAAATCCTTTTGGTGGCTTCTATAGATTTCTAACCCTGGGCCTTTCGATCTTCTCAGGCGATCCCGGTCTTTGCCTTTATTTCAGAATTAAATCTCTTTTTGTGAGCGCCACGGAGAAACGGCTTGAGCTGTAAATGAAGGAAGGGGTCAGTGTAGCCCCGAGGTCTTCAAACTTGGTCAACTTTAAAGACTCCCGGATTTCAATTCTGTCCAGCTATTCTGGCTGGAGAATTCTGGGAGTTGGAAGTCCAGGAGTGTTGAAAGTTGTCACATTTGGGGACTCTTGGTCTAGTCTCTCTCTTCCGGTTTTCCTCAGCCTGTGGCCCTATGTATCTTATAGAGAATCGTAGTTGTAGCCTAGCAACAAGTGAGTGACAGGCATGAATTTAAGGAATCAAATATTAACAGGCTTGAAGATGGAAATGCACAGATGCTGCGAGGCTCAGTCTGACTGCTGTTCTAGGGAGTCCTTGATTTACAGCTACTGCCCATCCATCTACATCTATCTTATCCGTCCACATATATCTTATCTATCCATCCATCCACATATATCTTTCTGTCTATCTATATCTCTGTCCACATCCATCCATTCATTTGTCCACGTCTGTATGTCTGTGTCTATCCATCCATCTATATCATTATCTATCTATCTATCTATCTATCTATCTATCTATCTATCTATCTATCTATCTATCATCTATCTATCTATCATCTATCTATCTATCATCTATCTATCATCTATCTATCTTATCTATCTATCATCCATCTATTATCTATATCTATCTATCATCTATTTATATCTATCATCTATCTATCACTATCTATCTATCTATCATTATCTATCTATCTATCTATCATCTATCTATATCATCTATCTATCTATCTATCATCTATTTATCTCTATCTATCATCTATCTATCATTATCTGTCTATCATCTATTTATCTATATCATCTATCATTATCTATCTATCTATCATCTATTTATCTATATCTATCATCTATCATTATCTATCTGTCTATCTATCTATCATCTATTTATCTATATCATCTATCTATCTATCTATCTATCTATCTATCTATCTATCTATCATCTATTTATATATATCTATCATCCATCTATCTATCTATCTATCTATCTATCTATCTATCTATCTATCTATCTATCAATCATCTATTTATCTATATCATCTATCATTATCTATCCATCCATCCATCAATCTAATCTAATCTAATCTAATTGACTTCTATGCTGCCCAATCCCGTAGGACTCAGAGCAGCTTACATCAGTATAAAATATAAAATAATCAAGAAGAAGTCAAATATAAAACTGAGTTATAAAACTATTAATTAAAACCCTAACAGCATAATTACTAACCCAAACAAGCATAGTAAACATTCACACAATTTGGACACTGTTGTTGTTGGTTCATGGCCCCCAGGCCTGTTGGCAAAGCCAGGTCTTGGGGAGGCCTCGCGGAAGGCCAGTAGGGTGGGAGCAGTATGGACATCAGGGGGGAGTCAATTCCCTAGAGCTGGCACAGCCACAGAGAAGGCCCTCCCCTGCGGTCCCACCAACCCGCGTTGCTTAGTCGACGTGACCCGGAGGAGGAGGAGGCCAACGTGCTCGTGGCAAGAGACGGCCCCATAGATAACCTGGCCCTGAGCCATGCAGGGCTTTACAGGTAATAACCAACACCTTGAATTTGCCTTCCGGCTCTCCCTTGGCGACCTGTGAGGTCGGAGGCGCCTGGTGTCTTCACCGCTCTTCTCTCCGCCCTGCAGGGAGGCACCTGGTACGGCGTGGACGTGAACAACGAAGACATCGCCGACAACTTCGACGCCTGCGTGTGGGAACCGGCCGTCGTGCGCATCAACGCGCTGACCGCCGCCTCCGAGGCCGCCTGCCTCATCGTCTCTGTGGACGAGACCATCAAGAACCCCCGGTCCACCGTGGACGCCCCTCCCATGGGCCGCGGACGAGGGCGAGGCCGGCCACACAACCACTGAAAAGCCCAGGCTGATGTCGCGGGGCAGTGGGAGAGGCAGTGGGGCGACAGCGACAACCAGGCCACTTCACACACACACACACACTCCCTCCCCCCTGTTGTGGTGCCCGAATTTCGCACGTGGCTGACCAGAGCCACTTGCCGCATTCACAAGACGTCTCGGCGCCGAATGTTGTGGAGGTAATTGGCTGCCATGAAATGATGGAAAGAGTTTTTCCTTTGGCCTCATTCCGCCTCCCTTTCCTGGTTTCCCCCCCCCAAAATACCTGCAGATTTGACAAATGCTTGAATATTGGGGGGTGTCTCGCTCTCTAGGTTGTATTTATTGGGGTTTTGAGGCTTGAAACCCACAATCACAATAAATCTTTTCCCCTCTCCCAAGTTGTTCTTCCTGTTTGATGCTTCTAACGCATGTGAATTTGGCTTCAGGTGGGGTTTTTTTGGGGGGTGGGGGGTGTTTCTTCTGTTGAAAATAAATACAAGCAGTCCTCGGTTTGCGATGGTTCGTTTAGTGGCCGTTTGGAGTTACAAACAGCACTTAATAATAATAATAATAATTATTATTATTATTATTTATTGGATTTGTACGCCGCCCCTCTACGCAGACTCGGGGCGGCTAACAACAATAATAAAACACAACATGTACAATCCAATAATAAAAACAACTAAAAACCCTTATTATAAAACCAAACATACACACAAACATACCATGCATAACTTGTAATGGCCTAGGGGGAAGGAATATCTCAACCCCCCCATGCCTGGCGGTATAAATGAGTCTTGAGTAGTTTGCGAAAGACGGAGAGTGGGAGCAGTTCTAATCTCCAGGGGGGAGTTGGTTCCAGAGGGCCGGGGCTGCCACAGAGAAGGCTCTTCCCCTGCGCCCCGCCAAACGACATTGTTTAGTCGACGGGACCCGGAGAAGGCCAACTCTGTGGGACCTTATCGGTCGCTGGGATTTGTGCAGAAGACTTGGGCACGGCTCACAACAATAATAAAAACAATGTTATAGTGGAACAAATCCAATATTAAAAGAAAAAAAAGACATATAAAACCCCATCATTTAAAACCAAACAACACATACATACCAAACATAAAGTATAAAAGCCTGGAGAAGGTGTCTTAGTTCCCCCATCCCTGGCGATACAGGTGGGTCTTGAGTAGGTTACGAAAGACAAGGAGGGTAGGGGCAGTTCTAATCTCTGGAGGGGAGTTGATTCCAGAGGGCCGGGACCACCACAGAGAAGGCTCTTCCTCTTTAAAAAGTGGTTCCATGACCGTTTCTCACACTATTGTTGCAGGGTGGTCCCCCTGGTCAAAATGCAGACGCTCGGCCGCCGACTCACATTTATGACCATCGCAGGGTGACAAGCGGCAGGGGAAACCGGATTCGCTTAACGACCATGTTTACTAACTGAACAATTGCAGTAGATTTCACTTAACAACCGCGGCAAACAAAAGGCCCTAAGATGGGGGACCAACGTCACCGGATGGACGTCTTAGCAATGGGGCTAATTTGGGGGCTCCCTTGCGCGTCGTAAGTCGAGGATTCTGACCCATCTCTCGTCTTCCATTCTTTGCTGGCAGTGCCCAGTCTGGGCTGGCACGAAGCCCCCTCCCCGTATCATTGCCAAGGGAGTTGCTTTCATGCCCCCCTGCCAGGCTTAAGCAACACAACAAACACAGACACACATCCCTGCTTTGTGGAATGGATTTTTGCACACTTTTGAACCGCTCTTAAAAGAGGCCTTGGGTGTGGTGGGTGTTGGGTGGGCCTGGGAGACCCGGAGCTGCTTTGCCCTGAGAGAATGGCATCAAGGCCACTTTTATCTCACCTTTTCTCTGCCAGGTTCCTTCCTTCCCTTTCTCCTTCCTTCCTTCCACCCACTTCTCTTCCTCTTTCTGTCTTCCTTCCCTCCTCTCTCGTTCCCTTCTTTCCTCTCTCCTATCTTCCTCTTTTCCTTTCTCCATTTCCCTTTGTTTTCCCTTCTCTTTTTTCTTCTTCCCTTCTTTTCTCCTGCCCCTTCCTTGTTTTCCTTTCCTCCCTCTTTCTTTCTTTCTTTCTCTCTCCATTTCTTTCTCTTCTTTCTTCCTTTTCCTTCCTTCCTTTCTCCATTTCTTTCTTCCTTTTCCTTCCTTTCTCTTTCTCCTTCCTTCCCTCTCCATTTTGCTTCCTCCTTTCCCTTTCTCTTTTCCATCCTTTATTTCCCTTCTCCCTTCCTTTTTTCTTCCCTCCCTCTTTTCCTTCATTTCCCTTTATTTCCCCTCCCTAATAATAATAATAATAATAATAATAATAAAAGACCCCCCCCACTCTTGGAAGCTTTTTCCCACCATGTTACAATTTTGAATTTTAATCCAAGTTTTTTGGGGGTCTAGAAGAAAACACTTCTTTTAATTGCCGCCTTCTCGTTTCTTAGCAATGCTCCCCACAGAAAGAAACTGCATTATTGGCGTGGCTGCATTAAGGAGAAGATTTAAAAGACTTGGGGGGGGGGGGGGGGGCTCTTGACTTCAATTCCCAGAATTCCCCAGGCAGAGAGATTTACAACAGGCGCCCCGCTGTGTCGCCTTAATGGACGTTTGTCTGGCAAAAGCCTCCCTTTCTTAAAACCCCCTCTAGGTTTAATTACTTGGCAGCTTAAGAGAGGTTCAGAAAAGCAGCCGAGATCAAAGGCTCTTGGTGAATGTTGTGTGTTTCTGCTTAATGTAGCTGCAGGGGTCCTTGGGGTGGGTGGAGGCTTGGAACTACAAGCCCCCCATTGAATTGTAAGTGGCTATAGAAGGAGGGGAAGGAGGGATGGAGGAAGGAGAGGAGAAGGATGGAAGGTATAAAGGGGAGAGGAAGAAATGGGAAGGATGGAAGGAAAAAATAGGGAAAGAAGGGAGAGAATCTGTAGAGTAGAGGACAGAAGGGAAGGGGGGACACGATTAAAACATTTAAATAGTTAAATAGGGATGTCAGAGAGAGGAGGGGATCACTTTATTCTTCAAGGCACCAGGGGGCCGGACGAGGAACAACGGCTGGAAGCTGACCAAGGAGAGATTCAACATGGAGATAAGGAGGAACTTCCTGACGGTCAGAGCGATCAACCAATGGAACAACCTACCAGCGGACGTTGTGAACTCCAACACTCTGGACATTTTTAAGAGAAGATTGAACTGCCACTTGACTGGTGTGCTATAGGGTTCCTGCTTGGGCAGGGGGTTGAACTCGATGGCCTTCATGGTCCCTTTCAACAATCAATCAATCAATAAATCAATAAATAAATAAATAATTAAATAAAAGGTTAAAGGGTTAAATAAGGTTCAGGAGGGAAGTGTTTTTAACAGGAAAGTGAACACAAGAACAAGGGGGCACAATCTGAAGTTAGTTGGGGAAAAGATCAAAAGCAACATGAGAAAATATTATTTTACTGAAAGAGTAGTAGATGCTTGGAACAAACTTCCAGCAGACATGGTTGGTAAATCCACAGGAAGTGAATCTAAACATGCCTGGGATAAACATAGATCCATCCTAAGATAAAATACAGGAAATAGTATAAGGGCAGACTAGATGGACCAGGAGGTCTTTTTCTGCCGTCAATCTTCTAGGTTTCTAAGGGAATGGATGGAGGGAAGGGAGAAGGGAAGGAACAAAGGAGGAAATGAGATGGATGGATGGGAGGAAGGAAAAAGGGAAAGGGAGGAGGGAAAACAGGAGAGAAGGGGATAGGGAAGGAGAGGAGAACAGAAGGAACAGGAGAGGAGGAAATGGTTGGAAAGAAGGAAGGAAAAACCGGAAGGGAAGAGGGAAAGAACAAGGGAGGAAGGGGATGGATGGAGGGAAGGAGAGGAGATGGGAAGGAAGGAGAGGAGGAAACGGGATGGATGAAAGGAAAAAACGTGAAGGAAGAGTTAACAGGATGGGAAGAAGGAGAGAAGGAGGGAGGAAGACAATAAATAGAATGCCAGCTACATACACATCATCAAAGCCCTCCTTGCAATGGACATAAAAGGGTGGGCTTTCCATAACCTGTTGTGAGTGGTCCACATCTGGCTCAGCTGGTGATGGATTTCGAGGACCGGGAGACGGAAGCATATTGGTATCCTAGGCCAATGTTCTGATACTCAGACTGAGGAGGAGTTGGAGACTGAGGACCAACCAGAGACTGTAACACCCCCAGTTATGGTATGGAGTGACTCAGAGGACGTTGAGGAATTGGAGGACAAGGATGAGCCCATGTTGGATGCAAGGGTGAGTAAAACTATGTCCAGGCAAGAATATCTGAGAAAGAAAGGGTCTTGGCGTTAGTAGCTCTATGGAGCACTTGGTCACGCCTGGTCACTATATAAGTCCTCAGAGAGGGGCAGCATATAAATCCAATAAATAAATGAATAAGCGACAGTCTTGGGAGAAGTGAGCATGGTGAACAATGTTCTCAAAATTAACCGTGTGTAAATTCAGAGTCCAAGGAGCAATTTATGCTTTCAAATGGCTCCAACTCGTGTAATGTCCATCGTCTGAAGAACCACGGAGAATTGTGAGTCCAATTGATTGACGGAATCCCTTCAAAGGAATTTCCCTAATGAGTTTTGGGGTTCCATTGGGGACCTGTCCTTATCCCAGAAACATTAAAGCTGCCAGAATGGATTAATTTAGAGTTTGAACTAATTAACCATTTTTCACCCGAATGTTTTGTAGTCAATATACATTTTTTCTATAATCCTGCGAGCGTGTGTGGACTTTTCATTCTGGTCGGTGGCTCGTCTAGACAGAACGCTTTGTCGATTAAAATATATTTTGTACAAAACCAGGATACACACACAAACACACACACACACAAGTGGGAGAAGGGTGTTGCGTTGCTGTCACACATCTCCCCTTTCCAAAGAAGCCAAATGACAAAGCTGCCCCGTGTTTGCAGGATTCTTTTATTCAACACTGAATCGTAAAATAGCTCTTATTCGTAGGTGTGTGTTTCTTTTAAAATTCCACTTCCTTTTGTGAGTCTTAAATTTCGAAATACGCATGGTTTACATTCGGCAAAGATCAAAGAGCAACAACATCAAAGTGCATTTTACAGACAAAAATTTCTGCCCTCCCCCTCCACCCCGGCGTATTTGTTTTGTTAAAAAAACCCATGGTCTCCCGAAAGACCCCTCCCCTCTCTTCCTTCCCCGAGAGGGTCTTCGCCGGGAGGGATGAAATGGATTCGTTTGGTTGCTTCTCTTCAGCAGGGGGGGGGGATTGGAGACACCTGTTTGCGTTCTTCACCTGTCTTCACCTGTCGTTCTTTGCCAGTGCACCTCTGGAAACCAGCTTCTCCCCCAAAACAGGTGCCGTCCAGATGTTTGGGGACCCCTGGGAGATTCTGGGAGTCAGCCCAGCACATCTGGAAGGGCCCAGGTTGGACTAAACTTGCCTTAAAAGGGGGTAAAAACCCCACCCACTCAAGATCTCCCTTTTGATCTTCGCCAGCTGTTTCTTTGCTCCCAAATAATTTTTTTTAAAAAAGTTGGTTCTCACAACCCGGATCGTCCCTCCAAGCAAGGGCTGCACACCCAGGTTTGTGTTTGGCACACATACACACACATATGCAAATACACGCACACCGTTTGTCAACGTTTTCTTTGGAGTCTTCAAAACCATCTCAAAAACTAGCTGGGCAACAAGGATTGAAAGCAATGACAACACAGTGGTACCTCTACCTAAGAACGCCTCTACTTACGAACTTTTCTAGATAAGAACCAGGTGTTCAAGGCTTTTTTGCCTCGTCTCAAGAACCATTTTCCACTTACAAACCCGAGCCTCTGAAACTGTAACTGGAAAAGGCAGGGAGAAGCCTCCGTGGGGTCTCTCTAGGAATCTCCTGGGAGGAAATAGGGCAGGACAAGGCAGGGAGAAGCCTCCGTGGGGCCTCTCCAGGAATCTCCTGGGAGGAAACAGGACCTCTTCCCTCCCCGTGGTTTCCCCAATCAAACGCCTTATTTGCTTTTACATTGATTCCTATGGGAAAAATTGCTGCTTCTTGCAAACGTTTCTACTTAAGAACCTGGTCAGGGAACTAATTAAGGTCGTAAGTAGAGGTACTACTGTGCAGGTGAAGTCCTCGGCTTAACAACCGCCATTGAGGCTGGCTATTTCTGTGGCTAAGTGAGATTCTTAAGTTCAGGGACCTTCATCCCTCCTTTACGACCTTTCTTACCACCGTTGTTAAACGAGTCACCGTGGTCGTTAAATCAGTCAACACAGTCACTGTGGATCTTGGTTACACGAACGACAGGGAGGTCGCGATGGTCATTAAGTGTGCAAAATATTCCCAAGTCACAATTTTTTTCCTCCGGCGCTGTTGTAATTTTGAGTGGTCACTAAATGAAGCAGTGGTTAAGTCGAGGACTCCCTGTAAATGAAATGACTTAAGAAATAAAATCAATTATGCAGCCACCTGCACTACCCAGATGGATCTGAAATGGGAAATTTTCCTCTGATGTCCAGCCACCTGAAACCACAACCCTGAATAACAACAGCAGCCAAAAAAAATCTCCTTTCATAAAGGACCAGCAAGCACAATATTTTGGGGTGCAAACCTATTAGCTTTTGGGGCATGGTCAGGGCAAGGAGCTCTCGTAGTGGACGAAGCCCCCCAAACCTCCAACTAAAGAGACGGGTGGGTGTTTCGTCATCTTTGTGGACAGCTGGCAAATCAATTTAATACATAAATACAGCCAATCAATAAATTTAATGAATTAATTAATGGTAGCAAAGAAATAAATAGAAAAAAATAAACAAATTTAATACATACAGCAAAGAAGTAAAATGTAACGTATAGAAAAATAAAAAAAACAAATTTAATAAATGTAGTAAACAATACGGCGAAGAAAGAAATGTTAATAATTTATACATGTGGAAAATAGGAAAATGGAATCTGCAGGTAAAATAAGTAACTAATTAATAGAACAAATGCTTTGAATATGATAAACATATGTAATAAATATGAAAAATAATTACTATGAAAAATAAACAAATGTAATGCATGTGAAAAATAAACATATGTAATAAATATGAAAAATAATGAATATGAAAAATAAACAAATGTAATACATATGAAAAATAAATATAATATGAAAAAAGCAAACAGGTAATAAATATGAAAAATAAATAGAATGGGGAAATAAATTTAATGCAGCAAATAAATAAATTTAATAAATATAGCGAACCCATTTGATAAATAAATATTGCAAATAAGAACACCGCAATGGTCAGAAGCGCGAGGATTGGGCATAACTTTTTTTCCCAGTGCCGTCGTAACTTCGACTGGTCACAAAAAAAATGATTCGTAAGCCAAAACTTTGACCTGTGGCAGAAAAATCATCCCCACATCATTTAAAATTAGAATTTTTAAACTATTGTTTATGTTATTAATTGGATTGTTTTTCTACTGTTTTATTATGTTGTGTGAGCTGCCCCAGTCCTCGGAGAGAAGTAGAAATAAAAAATAGAAAGAAAATAGAAATATATTTTAAAAATGTAGATTAAATTTACCACTAGAGAGCAACCAAGAGATAACAAATATTCTCTCGCACCAATGCTGCCCTCTGGTGGCTGTAAAGATTTCTGCAGCTCGGAAATGGTACCCACCTACAGAGCTAACTGGTGGATGCTGTTGGATGCTGCTATCCATCATCGGTGACCTTGGTTTTCCAGACATCAAACCGATTTGTAGCCCTTTTCTCTGACTAACGTATGGATGTAGGTCTCACCAGCTTCATCTCTGGGCTTAGAAATCTCTAGTTTCCAGCCAGGAAAAGATGATTTAATCTAAAAGGTGATTTGCCTGTTGTCATGGCGACAACTGCCCCCCCCCCTGTTTTAGATATTCATTTTAAACCCTAGAACCGAATCCGAGAATTGCTGCACATTCTTTTCAAGTGATGTCACGTTGCTTGAATTATAATTTGCATCAGTTTTCCCAGCGTGAAAAAAAAAATATAATTTGAGGTCCTGGAATAATCTCCTAATCTGGAAATATGGAATAGTTTGTGCTGGGAAATACACACACAAACACACACATACACAACAAAAGGCTCTGCAATGACCTTTCCTAATTGCAAAAGAGGCATTATGTGAGAATGAACATTTGCTGCGAGGGAACGGCAGCGGCTCAGTTAATCGGAAAAAAACGGATTTCAATCCAACTGAGCCCCAAACTTTGCCACAGGGGCATTTATCCATCTATCAACCCAGTTAGTGACAAAAGATCAGCCTTCCGTTAACTTCTTCCCCTACCTGGTTTCTGTCTTTGCTTTCTCTCTGTTTTACTTAAGAATTAAGATCCATTTTTGCACGCAACAAAAGACACTCTCCCCCCCCTTAAAAGACCATTGGCACTTTTCCACTGAAGCCTAACAAAATATACTGATATTTATATAATTTTAAAAATAGCTTAAAAGCTAAACGTCCATCCTTTTCTTTCTTTTCTCATTCATTCGTTTGTTCGTTCATTCATTCATTCATTCTCTTCCTCCCTCCCACCCTTTCTTTCTTTTTTTCTTTCTCTTTTCTCTCTCCCTTCCCTTCCTTTGTTCATTCATTCTTTCATTCTTTCTTTCCCTCTTTCTCTCCTTTTCTTTCATTTGCTTTCTTTCTTTTTCTCCCTCTCTCTTGTCCCTTCCTTTTCTTTCTTTCTTTCTCTCTCTTTCTTTCTCTTTCCTTTCTTTCCCCCTCTTTCTCCCTTCCCTTCCTTTGTTCATTCATTCATTCATTCTTCTTTTTCTTTCTTTCCCTCTTTCTCTCCTTTTCTTTCCTTTGATATTTTTCTTTTCTTTTTCTCTTTCCCTCTCTCTCTTGTCCCTTCCTCTTTCTCTCTCTCTCTCTTTCTTTCTTTCTTTCTCCCTCTCTTTCTCCTTTCCCTTCCCTAGTTCATTCTTTCTTTATTTCTGGCACGCTTCGAACCTTTTCTGTCATTTACAAGGATTGATCTAAGAAAGACGATTAAGTGCTTTTCGGAAACCAAGCTTCCCACCTCCCAGGAGCCAAATCTGAAATGATTATCTAGCTGCAGGTTCTCGCTGCATCGCTTCATCCTCACTTTGAGGTTGGCAATTAATTTTAGCTTGGCTGCCTTCCAACAGGGAGGATCTCCTCCTGCTCTTAGCTGGGAGCCCTCAGCAAAACTGCGGATCAGAAATTCTGGGCCCATCACAATTTTATCTGCTCAGCAAGATCTTTTCCCAAGCACACGGAGGGACCCGCTCAGACAACCATCCGGAATAAACAAGCAGAATTCCCCAGGCAGCCGTGAATGATAGAGTTGGAAGAGACCAGAAAGGCATATCCAACCTTGGCAACGTTATGACTTGTGGACTTCAACTCCCAGAATTCCTCAGCCAGTCGTGAATTATAGAGTTGGAAGAGGCCAGAAAGGTCATCTAAATCAGGGATATCCAACCTTGGCAACGTTATGACTTGTGGACTTCAACTCCCAGAATTCCTCAGCCCGCCATGAATGATAGAGTTGGAAGAGGCCAAAATGAGTGAATGAATGAATGAACGAACGAAGAATGCAGAGTTAACCCCTTTTAAGCCAAGCTGACTTGTTTTTTGGGATGGAGGAGGGACAATTAATCTTCTCAAACATGCATTGACATTAATGAGTTTGGGGGGAGGGTGGAAAGATGGAGAAATGATGGATATTTCTAACTTTCCCTTACTCCCCCTCCCCCCAAAACCTTGGCATGGGAGGAAGATGGCCCCCCCCAATGGAAAGGATGGATCAAGTATTCTAGCCCTTTTTTTCTTGCACCCCCAAATGGCGAAGTGGGGGTACCCTAAGGCCAGAAACCAACAAATGGATGCCAATAATAAAACATACATTCACAGCTGTATCTGACCCCAAGCAGTTAAAATGCAATTGTTTCCATCTTTGGGAACATGAGGATTGGTGGACTTCAACTCCCAGAATTCCAGAACTGGCATGTTTATATAATGCTTGGACTTCAACTCCCAGAATTCCAGAACTGGCATGTTTATATAACGCTTGGACTTCAACTCCCAGAATTCCCCAGCCAGCGTGCCTTCAACTCCCAGAATTCCCCAGCCAGCCATGTTTTAAGATGCTTGGATTTTAACTCCCCAAATCCCACCAAGCAGCATATTTTCAGATGCTTGGGACTTCAACTCCAGAATTCCCAAGCCAGCTATGTTTTAAGATGCTTCGATGTCAACTCCCAGAATCCCCCAGGCAGCCCTACTGACTGGGGAATTCTGGGAGTTTGAAGCCCCCAAGCCTCTGAGAGCATGGGGAATTCTGGGCAGTCGAAACCCATCCATTTTCAAATTACCGGGTTTGAAAAACATTTTAACCCATAAAAGTGTACCACAATATACGATTATTTGTTTCGGAAAGGAAAAAATAACAACGGCAAAAGACAAGCTCCATCCATCCATCCACCCATCCAGAAATCCACTTGCTTTCTTTCGATCCTCCAAACTCTGGTGCAGAGGATTGTAATCTCCAAAAATCCCTTTGGCTTCTGACCAGCCCTACCCTGTTTCTCTTCAAACCAGCCTCCCTTCTCCACACCTGGAGGCCAGTGCAAAACCCCTCTATATCCCCCCCACCCAATTTTCCGTCTTCCGTTGGGAAAACGGCTTGGGATTCCCATCTCTCCCGCTCGATTTTCCCTGGGCTGAATCCCACGGCTGGGAGTAGGGGGTACACCATCCCGCTCAATTCACAGTTACCCGGGGGCACCCCTGGATTAATCAGGGGTTCCCCCCACCCCGTTATTTCAACTTTTTTCCGAACCCCGGCGAGGTTCTCCCTAGAACCCAGGCAATATACGACTCCCTTAAATCTCAAATAAATAAATACATACATAATTAAAGGTGCGATGCTGAAATCTTTATCCTCATTACTCTCTTTTCCTTTTTTTCCCCTTTTTCTATCTTTCTTCCTAGTCCTCCGTTCAGCCGATAGCCACCGGCTTTTATTATCGGCTTGAATTACTCGAAGATGCGAATGTGGTACCCGCGTGGCCTTTGGACATCAACCCCTCCGGGTTCTGGAAAAGATGAAACGAGGAACGAACAGAACCCCATCCCTAAAAAAACCCCACCCAACCATCTTCTTTCCACCCCAAACCCCGGTAAAGGAAATGCCTGACTTAAGGGCACAACTTTTAGACACATGCTTGGATAAATAAGCTTTCCAAAAAAAGAACCTCTCCTGGGTTTGGTCTGGTGCTTTGAAATGCCTTTCGGGGGGAGAGAAAAAAATAGAATGAAACAAGTTTTCTCAAGCGGAAGGAAAGTTTTGGTTTTTGGAGTTTTGGGTCCTGTGGTTTTTCCAAAGTTCGGCTCCTCGCGGTGATGGGTCCTCGTGATCCGAAACGAGGTTTGTTTGCAAATGTCAAAACACGAAACACGCAGGAAGGTAGCTTTCCAGTCTCCCTGCTCCTTGTTAATATCTATATCTATATATATATCTATATATATATATCTTTTTGCACTCTGAATTTAACATTTTTTTTTTTTGCTGGTTTTTGAGGCATCCTTGACTCTTCAGCCGTGCAGCTTACAAGGACCGTCGGGTCAGCTCACCAACTTTTTCCGTAGTCCGACAAAGTGGCTACCTTTTTGTGCAAACCGGAAAGCGGCTTGTTGGAATTTTTTGGGGAGGGGGGGGAGAGCTTAGAGTTCTCATCCCAGCACCACCATTCTGCCTCTCGGTCCACGGTGACTCGTGGAGCTGCGTGGCCTCCTTTTTTCAACCGTCTCCCACCCCAAAGAAGCTTCGGAGAACGCCGGACAACAGAAAGAAGTCAAAGTGTGTGCAAGTTTGCAAAACGAAGCTACAAAAATATTTTCTTTCCCGCAACTGATTTTAAAGAGTTTTAAACGCCGATGAGGGCTGGCGACAAAAAATAAATAAATGAATGAATGCAAAAAAAAAAAGGATTTTTGGCAGCTCTGCAAACCAGTTTCCCCTTTGCCTTTTTTTTTTTTTTGGAGCCAATTCTGCGGGTTGATTTTTCTGGTTCTGCAAAGAAAGCTGGCTTCCACCAACTGGACTTCAACTCCCATAATCCTCCAGGCAGCCCAGGGAAAAGGGAGGCTGGGGATTATGGGAAATTGAATCCAAACAGGTTTGAGAGGCAGCCAATGGAGGGTGGCTAACTAATGCACTGGAGGAAAAAAATCCCAGGGGAAATATTTATATTATTTGGCCACTAAATTTGGTTCACCATCAAGAACAGGTAGTCCTCGACTTATGACCACAGCTGAGCCCAGAATTTCTATGGCTAATAAAGACTTTTAAGCGAATTTTGCCTCGTTTTATGACCTTTCTTGCCCAAAATCGCTACAGTCGTAAAACTTAGTGACACGGTCGTTAAGAGAATCTGGAGCTTTTAATCACAGCTTGACACAAAACACTTGAAGATTATGGTTTGTCTCTCTGAGAAGATGTCTTTCCTTTGATTTTTCCAGATTGTGGCTCATGCGGGCAAGATCTGGCCGTCTGGATTGGTCTGCTCTCTAGGGGATTCATAGCACGGAGGTCTTCGAAACTTGGCAACTTTTAAGACGTTGTGGACTTCAACTCCCAGGATTCTGCAGCCGGCAGAGAATCTCCAGCAGAGCCAGATGGAGAATTTTTGGAGTTGAATGATCAAGGAAATGGAGCCCCACCTTATGAAACCAGGTTGCAACGCCTTGGTCTCTTTAGCCTTGAAAGATGGTGTTTAAGGGGTGACTTGATCGAAGGGTATAAAATCATGCACGGGATAGAAAAATTTGTTCCTCTGTCACACAATACTAGGACGAGGGGCCCCTCCCTAAAGCTCATTGGTAAGAAAGTGAGGACCAATAAAGGGAAATATTTCTTCACCCAGAGGGTCCTTGGTTGATGGAATTCACTTCCAGAAGAGGTCGTGACAGCTGTCAGCCTTGATAACTTCAAGGCAGGATTAGACAGATTCATGGATGCCAAGTATATCGGTGGTTATTGAAATGGATGTTCAAGTGCCACCTCTATGTGGGTTGAGGCAGGCAGGGTTCCCTTGGGTACCATTTGTTGGGGGTCAAGGGACGGGTTTTTGCCTTCTCTTTCTGCTCAAGAGTCCCATGGACAATTGGTGGGCCACCGTGGGATACAGAATGCTGGACGCAATGGGCTTTGGCCTGATTCAGCAGGACTCTTATGTTCCTATGAAGTCCGCAAAGTCTTAAAAGTTGCCACATTTGGGTACTCCTTCCCTAGCGCTTTGATGGCCAGTTGGGCAGCCCTACCTATCTTGGGGGTCCAAAGGAGATCCCCTACATCTAGACTTAACAACTTCCAACTCTTGACTGGCAGCTGGTGGAGAGGGAACGGTCTTTCTTCCTGCCTGAAGCTCCTCTTAAACCCTAAAAATGACCTTTTCCCCTCCAAGTGGACCTTAAGTTTTAGGCCAGTCATTGCTTCCTTGCAAAGACTCCTGAGAATATTTGTTTGGCCAGGGTGCTGAGATTCTGGTCCAAACCAACCCTGTATTCCGCGGTCCTTTGAGAAGAGGGAATGACCGTTCAAGAACTTGAGGTCTATGGTCCAAAGAAGCCTGAAATTTCGGCATCAATCGTGCCTCCTAGGATGCTTTTATCAGTTTGGATGCTAACTGGTCTTATTGGGAACAAGCAAAAACACACACACTATTTTTTCCTCCCTGACTGGGGATATAATTTGCAGGCCAACCAGTGAAAATGGGATTTCTATACCAATTTAGGGCTGGGTCCTGAAAGTAGGAAGGGTAGAAAAATGGTCAAGATGGCAACTCCACCAGTGTAGCCTGGCCCTGTTTAGGTGTGATGGCCATGGAGTTGGCTTTTCAACTTTTTTGGACCCTTCATGGATGCCCTTAGCAAGGGGGACATCTCACCTTCAATTCTCTAACCTTGGCCTGGGCAACCCTGCAGATTTAAAGGGTCCAACGTGGCTTGGAGCATTTGTGGGCACAGCTGGGGATGGGTACGGGGGGGGGGGTGTCACTCCCAAAAGACAAGATGCAAAGCAAGCTCCTGGCCTCGAGAATCCAAATTTTCTTGGCCTCATTTATTCTTGTTGCAGAAGGTTCCGATGACGCCCTTTGAAAACGAGAGGGTTGGCACCAGTTGGAAGTTGTGGGGAAATACTCGAAGAAGGCAACTCGCTCTCTTTTGGACAAAGGCTCTGGGTGTAAGCAGTAGACGTTCCCAAGAGACTGAGCCCTGAGATATCTTGGCACAGCTGGGCTTTCGAACCCAATCCTGGTGTTTGGTTGGGAGTTCTTCAAAGACCAGATTTGGTGCCTTTCTCCAAAAATGGCTCTTCATAAAAGGATAAATTTAAGAGCGGAACGCTTCCGTTCCAAACTACTACAACCATCTCCACCAGGCAAGATCTGCTACTACCGAGTAGATGCTACCACCTTCCGGTAGCCAGCTTCACCATTGGTTTAATATTTTTGCAAGCTTCTCTTCGTTGAGACCAAGGCAGCCTGCAACGTTTCCAAACTCGACTTTCCTTCAAGAAATCAAAGCGATGTCGTAAAAGGAGTGGAGCGATTCCGCCCTCCTTGATCCGCTGACATCTCCCCAAAAAGGTTGGACTAGAAGACCTCCAAGGTCCCTTCCAACTCCTCGGTTTGTCCGGAGGAAATTTACAGAGCTCTAAAATAAAGATAAACATGGAAAGTTGGTGGACCTTTTTCTAACCCCCCCCTTCAGCCCCCATCTTAAATTTCAGGGGTTCCTTGCTGGAGGCTGCTTTCCAGGAAGGGAACCGATGGATTATTGTCTATCCGAAAAGAGGAGAGACTGGTAGAAAAGACAAGGCCACATCTGAATGATGGCAGAAGGCTTTTTACACCATGGCCAGGATAATGAGGGGTTAAGCATCCTGGCTCAAAAAAAAGAGTGGAACGTGGCTTGTGTAAATATTCACTTGGGAGACAGAAAAATGTGGAATCCATTAAAACCGTATTCCGTTAACATTTCCACGTTCGCGGAGGGCGATATTCTACCTGTCCAGGTGTTTGGAGTGGAGAAATGCTGCGTAATGCTGCTTTATGCTTTGGAAATAATTTTTAAAATGACAGCGTTTAGCTCCGTGTTCCTTTACACCGTAGAAACTCACCCATCCGTAAAAATAAAAATAAAATCCAAAATAAAAAAGCAAGCGAGAGGGACAGGTGGTTGAGTTTTTTGGAATTTGGGGGCAGCAGGAAACAACGCAGCAAGGAATTGCAAAAACCTCTTTTTCTGCACAATCCTGGCCTGGTGAGTTCTTGGCTTTTCCCTGCAGGAAAATTTCGGCGAGAGAGGACAACAGAAACGAGGCAGGCGGTCGAAAAGCGAGCGAGAAAAAATTGGTGGGACGACAACGGCGGGATGGATCTTCTTCGGAGTCTCGGGTGAGTTTTGGTAGCACCGTCACCTCTGATGTTCCTGGGGTCCTTCCCGCCTCAAGAACAAGCCCATTTCTTTCCGGAACTCGAGACCTGCTCCAAAAAACGAGGAGGCATCCGCTGGGCTTCCAAGGTTGCCGGCTCGGGATCAGCTGCTGGAAGGGATCCCAGTCTTTCAAAACAGGCAGTCGGGACAGCATTGCAATCGACGGTCGGTCGGTCAGGTCCCTCGCCAAGGTTAGCAACCGGATTCCACCTTAATGTGTAAAATCTTTGAGAAGCCCGGCCTCTTCTTCAAAGCCTGGAGGAAGAGGAGGAAGAAGGAGGAGGAAGTAAAGGAAGGGTTGTCTATGGAGAGTGTCAGTCACGCCAGATCGGTGACGGTGAACTTATGGCACGTGAGCCATTGCCTTAGCTCAGCTCCAGCGTTTTCTTGGTTTTCTTGCAGGTGTTTCATTAAGAAACTAGGTAACATCATCCATGCACGGAGCACTGATGAAGTTAGCTAGTTGGGCAATGAGATGTCTACAAGAAAGCAGATGGAACTACATTTGTCTTGGGTTTAGGACATTTAGCCTCCGCCAGTTGGATGAAGCTCTTTCCTCCGTAGCAGCTGATCGGCCGCTGCCTTCTCTCCCTCGCCCAAAGGCCCCTAGCTCTTGGCCCAGCCCTTTGGCCACAAAAATCCAAATTCAGCCACAGCCTTTTGGCCACATGGGACACTTCGCCACCATCCAATCAGAACGGTTGTTACAAAATGCTAGTTTTGGAAGGAAAGAATGGGACAGTTTGCTCTTTCATACACCCCCCCCCAGTTGAATGATAGAGAGGGAAGGGGCCTCAGTGGCCATCTAGTCTGACCCCCCTTCTCATTCAGGAAACTTACAGAATGATAGAGAGGGAAGGGGCCTCAGTGGCCATCTAGTCTGACCCCTCTTCTCATTCAGGAGACTCGCAGAATGATAGAGAGGGAAAGGGCCTCAGCGGCCATCTAGTCGGCCGATCAGCTGCTGCGGAGGAAAGAGCTTCATCCAACTGGCGGAGGCAAAAAGTCCCATCCCCATTTGTCTTCAATCTCTGCCCTCCAGTGTTTTCTCCCCCTTCAACCACTTTTTGGCTTCTTTTCCACACATCCCCATTCAGTTGCACTACCCAAGATTCTGGTCCCTGGGATTCAAGGGCTGGAGGCCCTTTGTGAGGGGACGCCTGTCATTCCCATCAATAAGTCACGAAGGGGTGGGGGAGGGGAAATCCTTGTACCTGGAGTTTGTTGATCATTTCATCAAACATTTTCTTGGCCTCTGAGCTATTTGGTTCCTTAAAGTAATCGCCAATTCCCACTTGGACCACAATGGACTTCAAGTTCCGGCAAACACCTAGAAGGGGGAGAGAACTGGGTTGGATGCTGGGGACGCCGAGGTTCAAAAAAGTTAAGATGGAGTCCATAAAGACAGACACACAAACACAACTCGCAACAGAGTGCCTAGTGATATATATATATATATATCACTGGGTATGGCTAGCTGATGAGGCCAAAATAAGGCCGAAATAGATCTATCTTAGTCTCCCTTAATTTTCAAATTCAGCAAAAAAAACCATGTGACACATATAGATAGAATTGTCGGCTATCAATAAAATTAACTGCCTTGGAAATGGCCCTGGGTTGGGCCGAGAGGCAAATAAGGAGCTGTGATATTCCTTCAATACACCAGGGTGATTCGACACAAAAATATGTAACCTTTCCCTGGTGCAGAGCTGAAGGGATTGGACACTGTAGCCTAGAGGATAATTCTCTGCCTTACAAGGCAAAGGTTGCAGGTTCAAGTCCCAGTGGGTATGGCTAGCTGATGAGGCCAAAATAAGGCCAAAATAGATCTAGCCTAGTCTCCCTTAGTTTTCAAATTCAGCAAAACACACACACACACACACACACACATATATATATATACACTTGTTTTTGTAGATTTTCACGGGTATATGTATGTAGAATGTTCTGAGTTCGGGTTTTGCCCTGTGTAATATTTTGCATGTCTTTGCGACGTTTCGGTGAAATCACATTCACCATCATCAGGCTGAAGTTGTAAGCTTCGTACTGCTGTAAATATAGTTTGTTTGCAACTGCCATTTGTTCCTTATAAATAGTGGTAGGGGTGGAGATTTGGTTTGAATGTAGCAAGTAGATTGGGTGGCTATGTTTTAATGATTTGATTGGTTGGTGGAATCACATTTAGTTGAAGGATTGACATGGTGATGATTATGATATATTTTTTTGTTTAGGGCTGGTTTCCAAATTTCTGGTAGGCGGGACGTGTCATCACGTTTATTCATGCTGAGGGGGTGTTTTTCTATCTCTATGGCTTCCATGATTATTCTTTTATATACAACTCGAAAACCATTCAACTAAATGTGATTCCACCAACTTCCAGCAGACGTGGTTGGTAAATCCACAGTAACTGAATGTAAACATGCCTGGGATACACATAGATCCACCCTAAGATAAAATACAGGAAATAGTATAAGGGCAGACTAGATGGATCATGAGGTCTTTTTCCACCGTCAATCTATTTCTTTCCTACTGCACGAATCCCAGCGACCGATTAGGTCCCACAGAGTGGGCCTTCTCCGGGTCCCGTCAACTAAACAATGTCGGTTGGCGGGCCCCAGGGGAAGAGCCTTCTCTGTGGCGGCCCCGACCCTCTGGAACCAACTCCCCCCGGAGATTAGAACTGCCCCTACTCTCCTTGCCTTTCGTAAACTCCTCAAAACCCACCTTTGTCGTCAGGCATGGGGGAACTGAGACATCTCCCCCAGGCATATACAATTTATGAATAGTATGTCTGTCTGTATGTTTGTTTAGAAAATGGGTTTTTAAAAATATTTTTAAACTGTAATTTAGATTTGTTGTAAATTGTTTCACTTTGTTGTGAGCCGCCCCGAGTCTGCGGAGAGGGGTGGCATACAAATCTAAATAATAATAATAATAATAATAATAATAATAATAATAATTTCTATGTTTCTATGTTGACATCTGATGAGAACCGCTATTTCTGTTCATGGCTGCTTGTTCCCAGCTGGTCCATTTCTCTGAGGTCCCCCAAAATGGGAAATAAAAGATGTGCTTTGATTTGATTGACGGGACCGTCAGGTTTTAATTGCCTTGTTAATGGAGAGCGCATATCAATCCATAGACAAGACAATTTCATAGCGGATTTAAACCAGCACCCGGCCTCTTCGCACCAAAGGAGAGACTTGTTCAGTTTTAAGGAAGATGAGCTCACCGGGCACTTTTACATGAGCAATTTAATTTAATTATCTTTGTTCCGGCCGTCTTTTCCCGAGTTCTTCAGCTGGTTTACAAAATGCCCCCAAATAATGAAACAATTTAAAAAACCCACCTCATTAAACAGCCAACCCGGATTTTAAAAACACCAGGAACAATAAAAGCTAACGAAGTAGAACATAAAATGAGATTGCCGAAAGCGCCAGCTTCTTATACAAGTAGCCCCCTGCGTAGGGACCATTCGAACTCACAACAGCAAGGGAAAAAGTGACTTATGACCATTTTTCACACTTACGACCAGGCCGACTTTTTTTTTCAAGCAATCTTTAAGCAAATTTGGGGGTCATAAGTGTTCTGGTTGGCTCTGGGCCAGCTCCTGAAACGGGGAATTTGGATGTTGGCTTAGGAGAATCCTCAGGTTCCCAGAGACTTGTCTTACAGCCATCAGCTTCGGACAGCGAAGAGTCATTGCCTAGGTCAGACGCTGGCGGAGAAGAGGAATTGGATAGAGAGATGGATGCAGCCAGCCCATTAGGTAATGACCCCATTAGTATGTCATCAGACTCGGAGGAGAATCGGTGGATCGATGCCAGAATGCACAGGCTCAAGGGCTAGAAGGGACCAACTGCACAGGTATTGTCGGAGATAAGGGAGAACACCTGTGGCTGAGGCAATTAGGTTAATGGGTTTTTTGATAAATTACCAGCGTTGCAGAGAGCGCATGTGGGCCTTTATCTGTTTGGAGAAGGACGAGTGTTTTTTTTGGTTTGGACTTACAAAGACTTTGTGGATATTTCACAGTTGAGTACATCTTGTGGATTCTTGAAGGAGGGTGGCTGTGATGCCTTCACAGCTGCCTTTATCTGCTCTGTTTTGTTTTTGCCTCTTGCTGCATTCCATGCTTGTTGTTTGTGGGAGAGCACTTTGGCTGTTTAAAGTGCGTGCGTACAGCATTCTTTTTTTTTTTTGGATAAACTGACTTTCAGACTTTCAGCGTCCGTAAGTGGAATCTGCCCCTGCCCCTCCCCCGCTTCCGGAGCTTCTACTCACTGTTGAAATGCAGTAAGGCTTTGGGGGTGACCGGGGTGGACGTCAGAACCAGCATCTCCAGCCCTTTCAAGCCTTCCCGACACACCTCGGCCGCCACTTCTTGGTTGACCTCCGTCACATGGTCCAGCTCCAGCACTTGAAGACGCATGCAGTTGCGGGCTGGTAGGAAAAAAATAGAACAAGAATTGGAAGGGACCTTGGAGGTCTTCTAGTCCAACCCCCTGCTTAGGCAGGAAACTCTACACCATTTCAGACAAATGGTTCTCCAACCCAAGAAACAATCACAGTTGGCCTGGATGTTGCACCTGGGAGGTCAAGAGGCCATGGTCATTGCATACTAAGCTGATCAAAATTCTCCAGCCAGCATGCTTTAAGATGGGTGGACATCCACTCCCAGAATCCTCCAGCCAAAATGCTTTAACTCCCAGAATCCCACAGCCAGCATGGATTGACAGGTGTGGAGTTCAACTCCCAGAATCCCCCGGCCAAAATGCTTTAAGATGGGTGGACTTCAACTCCCAGAATCCCCCAGCCATCAAGCTTTAAGATGGGTGGACTTCAACTCCCAGAATCCCACTCCTTCCTTTTTCCTGGCCCAGAAAGGGTCCCAAATCTGGACTTACCCAAGGAAGCCAATCCCTGCAGGCCACAGCCGGCTCCTCCGACGCCCAGCGCTCTCAAATGGGGCCAGCAGCGTCCGATCATCTGCAGACAACGGTTGCTGAACCTGGTGGGTTGCTGGCTGGAAAACATTTTTAAAAGGGGAGAGACAAGCAAATGACGGCGGAGATCATGGCACGGAGATACAAATTAAGAAGAGAGGATGTCCACAGAGCTGGCTGGAGCTTCTTCAGGGAGGTCTTGGTCTCCAGGGGGCAAGGGGTAGGGGCTGGAGCAGGGGTGGGCAATTAATTTTGCCGTAGGGCCGCGTGAGAAATTGGGATGGTTTTAGAGGGCTGGATTAATATAATGAATTCAGTTCTACCCAATATTGTAT
This sequence comes from Erythrolamprus reginae, assembly GCF_031021105.1. Lineage (NCBI taxonomy): Eukaryota > Metazoa > Chordata > Lepidosauria > Squamata > Dipsadidae > Erythrolamprus > Erythrolamprus reginae. The sequence goes on from NC_091956.1 coordinate 2,697,422, forward strand.
ATTATTGGGCAGAACTGAGTTAATTATATTATAATTATAAATTATAATTATATGATATATGGTATATGATATATGATATATTGTATATTAGATATATGGTATATGATATATTGTATATTACTGTATATATATGATATATGGTATATGGTATATGGTATATGGTATATATGATATATGATATATGGTATATGGTATATGGTATATGATATATGATATATTGCATATTATATATATGATATATGATATATTGTATATTATATATATGATATATGATACATGGTATATGGTATATGATATATGGTATATGGTATATGATATATGATATATGTGATATATGATATATGATATATTGTATATTATATATATGATATATGATATATTGTATATTATATATATGATATATGATATATGGTATATGGCATATGGCATATGATATATGGTATATGATATATGATGATATATGATATATGGTATATGGTATATGATATATGATATATGATGATTTATGATATATGATATATGATATATGGTATATGGTATATGATATATGATGCTATATGCTATATGCTATATGATATATTAAACACCCGGCTCTTCTCTAGAAAAGTTGGACCGACCTCCGCAGGCCGGTCACAGACAGGGGGTGGGCCGCATCCGGCCCTCAGGCTGCATCTTGCCCAGGTCTGGGCTGGAGGGTGGTGTCAAAAACAGGGAAAAAAGGAGGCGTGTGAATGTCCTTACCAAGGATGGAGGGGGGCGACCTGCAAAGAGATGATATCTCGGCAACCTGCTCCCAAGGCCCAGATGACTTCGTGTCCAACAGGATCGGTGGAGCTCCTGGACCGGGGGAAAAAGAAGAAGGAGAAAAGGAGGAGGAGGAGAAGAGGACAAAGGAGGAGGAAGAGGAGGGGAAGGAAAAGGAGAAGAAGAGGACGAAGGAGGAGGAGGAAGAGGAGAAGAAGAGGGAGAAGAGAGAGAAGTAGAAGATAAAATAAAACTTTTGTTGATGGGTGGATTTTAGTGGGAAGATGCCAGGTAATAATGGGGACAAATGGGGATAAATGGGGACTGTCTTCCGTCTCTTTCTGTCCCTAAAAGGACAAGCCAGTGTTTCCCAACCTTGGCAACCTAAAGATATCTGGACTTCAACTCCCAGAAGTCCCCAGCCAGCATTCGCTGGCTGGGGAATTCTGGGAGTTGAAGTCCAAATATCTTCAAGTTGCCAAGGTTGGGAAACACTGCGATAAGTGTTATAAATCTCCACACATCCCTGAGAGTCTTAAAAGAAAGCAAAATAATAATACATAATAGTAACCTTTATAGCACTAGTATGGGCTTGTTTGTCATGGTGCATGACCCAGTTCCACGCTAGAGAAAAACCTAAAAATAAGCCAGCATGAATTATCTGGAAAAAAAATATTCATCTGCCTCTCTCCAACCAGGGTTCCTGAATTGTTTAAGGCAAAAGTGGCCTTAATTAAAGGCATGAGTCATCCTCACAGATTAGAAAGCTGCCAAATTCTGCAGGTACATCTGACTAACCGGATGTCAAGGTTCCAGGTAACATCTGAACTAAATCAGAGTCGGAATCCAAGTGCTTCTCAATATTCCAATTTATTGCCGGAGCCATCCTGGGAAAACCGAATCTGAGTTTCCCACCCAGTTGAAAGGTCACCTCCCTTGTCCTCCCCTCACACAAATCTGTCACGTTGCCCACTCCGATTGTGCCAGCGTGGACGGTCCTCCTTCTACTTCCGCCCAGGTGGGTGGGCATAGGATGGCCTTGAACCCCTCGAATCTATTTCTCTGCATCTATTTCCTCGTGAAAATCACCCCTCCCGAGTTCCCATAAACACCAGGCCTTCTATAGATAGTGTGGCGAGCCGTTAATTTCTCACCAACTTCTGTGCCGGAGTGAAAAAAAAAGGAGAAAGGAAGGGACTGTTTTGTGACTGTGCTTGGAAGCCTCCTCAGAAGTCACCTACACCAAGCCAGCTCCTCCACTTTTAATTGGAGAGTGTTAATCTATGAGCAGAATAATCTTTGTTTCCCAAGTTTGTGCACACACAAAAACAGATTAGATTAGCTGTCACACACAGATATACTAACCTGAATTAAAGTTTACTTTGAGGAATAACATCTTCAGATAAACAATCTAAAGTCATACAAAAAAGCAAATTCCATGCCTGATCTCGACCATGTTCTACTACCTCCTATTCTCCAAAACACCTGACTGTAGAATGGGTGGAAACTAAACAAGGAGAGAAGTAACTTAGAACTAAGGAGAAATTTCCTGATAGTTGGAACAATTAATCAGTGGAACACAAGATGCCTCCAGAAGTTGTAGATGCTCCAAGACTAGAAGTTTTTAAGAAGAGGTTGGCTAACCATTTCTCTGAAGTAGTAGAGGGTTTCCAGACTAAGCAGGGGGTTGGACTTGAAGATCTCCAAGGTCCCTTCCAACTCTGTGATGATAATGATGATGATTGTTTCCTTAAGCTAATCAAAGTGGTGGGGTGCCTTAACCAGGTACGGAGGTTTAATCCTATCATATCCACAGAGGGCATTCCACGTTCTTATAGACATGGATAGTTAAACCACATTGTTGTTGTTGTAATTATTATTGTTGTTTTTCTTCTTGTTCTTGTTCTTCTTATTCTTATTATTTATCTATTTATCTATTTAACTATCTATCTATCTATCTATCTATCTATCTATCTATCTATCTATCTATCTATTTATTAGATTTGTATGCCGCCCCTCTCCATAGACTCAGGGCGGCTCACAGCAACAATAAAACAATGTACAACAAATCTAATAATTTAAAAACACTAAAAACCCCATTATTAAAAGCAAACATACAAACAACCATACCATGCATAAAATGTATAGGCCCAGGGGAGATGTCTCAATTCCCCCATGCCTGACGGCAGAGATGGGTTTTAAGGAGTTTGCAAAAGGCAAGGAGGGTGGGGGCAGTTCTAATCTCCAGGGGGAGCTGATTCCAGAGGATCGGGGCCGCCACAGAGAAGGCTCTTCCCCTGGGTCCCGCCAAACGACTTTAAGCCTGGTGGACTTCAACTCCCAGAATTTTTTATTAATTAATTATTTATTATTATTATTATTATTAATTATTATTATTATTATTATTAATTATTATTATTATTATTATTATTATTATTATTATTCACCAAAGCTCTGAAGTGGGCAAGGCAGGACCAGGAGATCGTCCCCTAAAACAGGTGGTCCATACAAATGCCCTCAAAACTTTTGCCAGACCTATCCTTGAATACAGTTCATCTGTCTGGAACCCATACCACATCTCGGACATCAACGCCCTTGAAAATGTCCAAAGATACTTCACCAGAAGAGCCCTTCATTCCTCCACTCAAAACAGAACACCATACGAAAGCAGACTATCAACCCTAGGTCTTGAAAGCTTAGAACTACAATGCCTAAAACACGATCTAAGTATTGCCCACAAGATCATATGCTACAACGTTCTACCTGTCAATGACTACTTCAGCTTCAATCACAACAACACAAGACCACGCAACAGATTCAAACTTAATATTAACCGCTCCAAACTTCACTGTAAAAAATATGACTTCAGCAACCGAGTTGTCGAAGCGTGGAACTCATTACTGGACTCAGTAGTGTCAACCCCTAACCCCCAACATTTCCCCCTTAAACTCTCCACGATTGACCTCTCCAGGTTCCTTAGAGGTCAGTAAGGAGCGTGCATAAGTGCACCAGTGTGCCTCCCGTCCCCTGTCCAATTGTCTCTCTTAGATACCAACGATGAATTAAAATCTCCAGGCCGGCTGAGTAGAAGAACGGCAGGAACGGAGACTCCAACTCAACCAACGCCAGGGATCTTGTGCGTTTCCTTTCCACACAATCTGCTCTGGATAAATTCTGCAGCAGAGAAATTGTTCCACGCTCCCATCTCTCTCCTGCCAGCAATGTCTCCCCCCCTAGCTCCCGCTATTCTTAGAAGCTGGCATCATGTCTGAATGCCACCTCGAGCCTGCGCCTCGTTGTCTATGCCGCTAATTTCCTTCGGTAGAAACAACAACGGCACAGCCAGTGAGTCGGGAAGGGGAGTTGCAACTACGGAGGATTTGAAATAATGTCTGACATGAATGGGAGCCAAACCTAAGCAGAATAACAGAGTTGGAAGGGACCTTAGAGGTCTTCTAGTCCAACCCCCCTGCTTAGGCAGGAAACCTTAAAACTTCCAGTGTTGGGGCACTCACAACCTCTGGAGGCAAGCTGTTCCATGGATTAATTGTTCTAACTCTCAGTAATTTTCTCCTTAGTTCCAAGTTGCTTCTCTGCTTGTTTAGTTTCCACCCATTGCTTCTTGTTCTAACTTCAGGTACTTTGGAGAATTGTTGTGGTTCCGTCTGAGGCCCCTCAGGGAACGGCTGATCTTCTGTCGGTTTCCAGCTCAGAGGGGGAGGATGAGGAACAGGAGGGGCAGGCAGACAAGGAGGAGGAATCCCAGGCTGAGGAGGAGGGAGGACAGCCAGAGTCCCCCCAGAGGGAGCTCTCCCCAGCAAGCAGCCTGGATTCCTTAGAGGAAAATGCACAAGCCATAATTGATCTGCGACAGAGAAGAGCTACACAGCGAAGGGACCAATTGGCTAGGTACTTTCAGCACTAAAGAGGCAACAGCTGGGTTTGGGTGTGGTGCTCTCTGGAAAGGCTAAAAGGCAGACCCACCCTTCCTGGCTTGTGGAGTATTATCTTTGGGAGTCCTGGGACCTGGCTGTGAACTTTGGCGTCTTGGAATCCTGGTTTGTGCCTTTGACTACTGAAACCTTGGGGTGGGTGTGCCAGCAAGAAGCTTGCTGTATTGTCTGGACATCAAGACTCTGCTGTAAAGTATTATAGCCTGTCTGTTGGGAAGAACAGGTTTTCCTCTGTGTTTATTTTGTAAGCTATAAAGTACTTTTGCTTTTACCAGAGTGTCTGGCTGTTTTTTCCAGTTGGTGTTGAGGTCTGGGGGAACCCAGACAGAACAGAGAATAGCTTGACTCCCTCTTCTTTGGGGCAACCCCTGAGACACTGGAACACTGCTATCATGTCCCCAGGATTTTGAACTGGTTCTGAACAGTGCAGCAGTTCAAACCTCACCCCCGGCTCAAGGTTGACTCAGCCTTCCGTCCTTCCGAGGTGGGTCAAATGAGGACCCAGATTGTTGGGGGCAAGAGGCTGGTTCTGTAAAGCGCTTAGAGGGGGTTGTAAAAATAATAGGAAGTGGTATATAAGTCTAAGTGCCATTGCTATTGCTATTTCTTCCTTTCTTCCCTTCCTTCCTTCCTTCCTTCCATCCATCCATCCATCTTCCTAAAGGTTGACTCAGCCTTCCATCCTTCCAAGGTGGGTCAAATGAGGACCCAGACTGTTGGGGGCAAAAGGCTGATTCTGTAAACCTCATAGAGAGGGCTGTAAAAGTACTAGGAAGTGGTATACTGTATAAGTCTAAGTGCCACTGCTTTTGCTATTTCTTCCTTCTTTCCCTCCCTCCTTCCTTCCTCCCTTCCTCCGTCCCTCCCCTTAGTCGTTCTTCCTTCCTCTCTCTATTCCTCCCCTTTTTCCTTCCATCCATCCATCCATCCATCCATCTTCCTAAAAGTTGACTCAGCCTTCCATCCTCCCAAGGTGGGTCAAATGAGGACCCAGATTGTTGGGGGCAAGAGGCTGATTCTGTAAACCGCTTAGAGAGGGCTGTAAAAGCACTAGGAAGTGGTAGATAAGTCTAAGTGCCATTGCTATTATTCTACATTTTGAGCCCTGCCCCCCTTCTTTCCTACCCCCTTCCCTAGAGGCCGTCTCGTCGCCTGATTCCAGCTGGGCTAATTATAAGGTGCCTCCCTTCCAGCTCGACACAATAAGCCTGTCCCAACCCACTGGAAGGCTCGTCTCCTTGGCAATGCCAACTGTGCCAGGAACGAAGCCCCAGCGAGGTGGGTGCCGCCATCTCCGATCTTTTGTTCCCTGGCTGCTTCTCCAGCCCCGACGCAGAGAGTCAAAGCTGTGATTATATCACACGGCCTCTCTCTCCTCCCTGCGCTGCCAAAGACGGTCTGGTGGGCATCGCTGCCAACTCCGCCGTCGTTCTCTCCCCCCGGGATTCAGAAATGTCTCTAGGGACACTTTCAGCAGAACATTAAAGGGATCTGTCCAGTGCAGTCAGGCGGTAGGGAAAGCAAGTAGGATGCTTGGCTGCATAGATAGAGGTATAACAAGCAGGAAGAGGGAGATTGTGATCCCGCTATATAGAGCGCTGGTGAGACCCCATTTGGGATAATACTGTGTCCAGTTCTGGAGACCTCACCTACAAAAAGATATTGATCAAATTGAACGGGTCCAAAGACGGGCTACAAAAATGGTCGAAGGGCTTAAGAAAGTTCATGCAGTTTTTCCTGATAGGTTTTATGCTTAAGACCTTCCACTACTTTTGTAGCCTGTCTTTGGACCCACTCAATTTTGTCAGTCTCTTTTTGCAGGCGAGGTCTCCAGAACTGACCTACAAAAAGCTATTGACAAAATTGAAAGATAAGTTGCAACCCTCACCTGGTTGGGCAGCGAAACGGGCTCAGTCCTTCTCCTTGGAATGAGAAATTCTGATTTGGTTGAAGGGTCCCAATGGCCCCCCCACTTACCGGTAAGTGACGGCTTGAAGAGCTCGGCAGTAGCAGCTGGCCAGCCAGAGGGAACGATCGGTCAAGATGTTGGGGCAGTGGGAAACCCGTAGGATCAAGAGGTTACTCCCGGAAGCTTTGAGTAAGGACTCCAGTCCGGCTTCGAGGCATCCCCTAGCGAGACAAACCCCCCCCAAAAAAGGAAGAGAAAAAAATATTTATTTTATTTATTTATTTTGACTTGTATGCCACCCAATCCCATAGGGCAGTGTTTCCCAACCTTGGCAACTTGAAGATATTTGGACTTCAACTCCCAGAATTCCCCAGCATGCGTTAGCTGGCTGGGGAATTCTGGGAGTTGAAGTCCAAATATCTTCAAGTTGCCAAGGTTGGGAAACACTGTCATAAGGACTCAAATTACAAATTATTGAAATCAATTTAAACAGATGGCTCTGCAGAGTTGCTTATACTTCATTCATAGCGAGCCTTTCTTCAAATTAAAACTCTTCAAGGATTAGATCAATATGAAACTGCTTTGATCAGCTGCAGGCCTAATTTATACCATGATTTGTGTTCAAAAAATCCTGTGTTTGATTTGCAACGTTCTCAACATATATATCAATTGATATGAATCTGGGGAAAAACATATATTAATGCAACTTGTTTGGAAAAGGCATGATTTAAAGCTGTGTTTTCCAAACATGGCCATTTTAAGATGTGTGGACTTCAATTCCCAGAATTCCCTATCCTACATGTGGACACACTCCCAGAATTCCCCACCCAGCGTAGGTGGACGTCACCTTCCAAAATTCCTCACCCAGCATTTATAGACTACAACTCCCAGATATTTATAGACTGCAACTATAAATATAAGCATTTATAGACTACAACTCCCAGATATCTGCACGCAACAGATTCAAACTTTATACAAACCGCTCCAAACTTGACTGTAAAAAAATATGATTTCAACAATCAAATTATCGAAGCGTGGAACTCATTACCGGACTCAATTGTGTCAACCCCTAACCCCCAACATTTCTCCCCTAGACTCTCCACGATTGACCTCTCCAGGTTCCTAAGAAGCCAGTAAGGGACATACATAAGTGCACTGGTGTGCCCTTCGTCCCCTGTCCAATTGTCTTTCCTCTCTTTCACCTATCATATATATTTTCTTTTTTTCATATATCTTCTCCTCTAAGTTCACTTTAGCCTTATATGTATTACTACATGTCTATTTTTCTTCCTATGTAATTTGTGTATTGGACACATGAATAAATAAAATAAATAAATAAATAAATATTCCCAGGTATCAAATGTGGAGTTCAACTCTGCAGAATTCCCCAGCAGTTTGCAGGCTGGGGAATTCTGGGAATTGAAGTCCATATAGCAGTGATGGTTAATTTTTTCGGCATGCGTGCGACAGAACCCAGTAGAGTAGTCGGCGATGGCGCATGCGTGCATGCTACAGGTAGCACGCCTGCCATATATTCACCACCACGGCCCTATTCCATTCTGTCCAATTTCTTCTTAAAAGCCCCCAGTGATGTAGCACCCACAACTTCTGGTGGCAAGCTGTTCCGCTGGTTAATTGTCCTAACTGTTAGGGAATCTCTCCTTAATTCCAGGTTGTTTATATTTTCTTGATTTCGTTCCATCTGGGTGCTTTGGAGAATCGATGGACCCCCTCCTCTTCTTTGGGGCAGCCCCCCAGATATTGGAAGGCTGCCCTCTTACTCACCGTGTGCTTTTCATGTAATCCTCCTTCGTCTCCTTCTTCCCCCTTTGCCTGGGCTTGAGATTTTGGAGGGTGAGCGAGTGGGTCTGGGTGCACCATTGGGACAGCATGACCAGGAACTGCGCAAGAACAGCAAAAAAAAAAAAATAGATAAAAGAGGGACGCCGGCACGAAGTTGGTAAAATAAAAATATTTCACATTTAAAGGTAGTCCCCGACTTATGACCGTAATTCTTTGGAGTCTTCGGAGAGGGGCGGCATACAAATCTAATAAACTATAATTGAGCCGAATTTTTCTGTTGCTAAGTGAAACCTATGTTAAGCGAAGTGTTGACAAAACATGGGTGTATCTGGGAAGACCCATGACGGCCCGCGCGGCTGCATTCTGCACAATTTGAAGTTTCCGAACACTCTTCAAAAGTCGCCCCATGTAGAGAGCATTGCAGTAGTCGAACCTCGAGGTGATAAGGGCATGAGCGACTGTGAGCAATGACTCCCTGTCCAAATAAATATGAGTCAAGCTCCTGAATTTTGACCCCCTGGCCCGTGGGGATGCTGCAATGGCTCTAAATAGGAAAAACGGTCATAAGATCCTCTTTTTTCCTATGCCGTTGTAACTTCGGTCACTAAACGAACGGTTTTAAGTCGAGGAATACAGCTAATGATGTTCTGCCTGACTGGGCTCAGGCAATGCGTAACAGTCCAAGGAAAAGAAATCAAACACACACGTGCTCTGCTAATCAGCAAACTTGTATTAGATAAACAACAAAGGGTTACTCAAAAACAGTTCTTAGTATCCGAAAACAATGAGAGTGCAAGGCTTACTTCAGCCGCATACAAAACCACAGGAAAAAACAAACAAAGACAACCTGGAATGAGCACAGACGTTTCAGGAGTCCTTTTGAATCTTTGAGGCAAACAGCAAGTCCCAGAGTATTCACCTCCCACTTGTCTGAAAAAGCTGGGTTGAAAACTCCAACGGCACGGAACAGAAACTTCAGAGCAGCAACCACAAAATAACACAGATAAACAGCCACAGTTTGCCTTGGCCTCTGTTCCCTTTTATCTCTTTAGCCCTCATTAAGGGAACCACACCCAGCCCAGGTGCTCCTAAAATGTAATACTCCTTAAAGCGATCCCTTCTTTGCATAGCTCTTCGACTACGCAGATCAATATATTGATCTGCAGAAGAACCCAGGGACGAAAGACTGTCTGAGGGACTGCATGCCAAATCCCCTGGGCTGTCTGCAGAATCCTGCATCCCAGTGGCCTCATCCTCCTGGCTGTCTGCCATGTCTTCCTGGCTGTCTGCCACATCTTCTTGGCTGTCAGCCAGGCTTTCGCATTCACTTTGTGCCGCGTCTCTCCCATCTGTGGGAGCAACGGCTGGCCCAGGCCCAAACACAACAAATGAAAGAGAAGAACCTCCAGTCTCAGGAGCAGAAAGCTCTGTTTTACCTTTGAGGAGACTCTGGCGTTTTCCAGCAATACCCTGGTCCACACTGCAGGGTGCCGTGCCACAAATTTCCAGTCCTTGCAGACTTCGGCGGCCCTGAGCAAAGTCTTGGTATCGAGGTACGTGAAGATGCAGAAGAGGGCCGCGCGCATCTTCAAGATCTCTGGGCTGATGACCTCGTTGGAACGGGAGCCGCTTCCCCTCTCCTGCCGGGAAGATTTTCCAGCATCGGACCTGGCTGTGGCATAAAACAATTATTAATTATATTCATATGCTTTTTGTCTCACTGTCAGGTTACGAGCGTTATTAAAATAGGTTGCAAACTTTGAGAGGTTAAATAGAGGTAGTCGCCCAGAAAGTAATGTACCACATTTTTTTTCTCAGCCTGCAGTAATGGTACAAAAGTGAAAATTTAGATACAGTGATACCTTGTCTTATGAACTTAATTAGTTTGGGATGAGGTTCGTAAGTTGAAAAGTGTGTAAGATTAAACAATGTTTCCCATAAGAATCAATGGAAAAGCGATTAATGCGTGCAAGCCCAAAATTCACCCCTTTTGCCAGCTGAAGCGCCCGTTTTTCTGCTGCTGGGATTCCCTTGAGGCTCCCCTCCATGGGAAACCCCACCTCCAGACTTCCGTTGCCAGCGAAGCGCCCGTTTTTGTGCTGCTGGGATTCCCCTGAGGCTCTGCTCCATGGGAAACCCCACCTCCAGACTTCCGTTGCCAGCGGAGTGCCCGTTTTTGTGCTGCTGGGATTCCCCTGAGGCTCCCCTCCATGGGAAACCCCACCTCCGGACTTCTGTGTTTTTCCAATGCTGCAGAGGAATCCCAGCAGCGCAAAAACGGGCATTTCGCTGGCAATGGAAGTCTGGAGGTGGGGTTTCCCAGCGAGGGGAGCCTTCGCTTGGCAACGGAAGTCCGGAGGCAGGGCATCCCTGCGGTGGCAGCGGGTTCGTAAGGTGAAAATATTTTGGAAGAAGAGGCAAAAAAATCTTAATCCCCGGGTTCATATTTTGAAAAGTTCGTATGATGAGAGGTTTGTAAGACGAGGTATCACTGTATACATTATTTGAATGGTCAGGAGTGCCTGTGTAAATGTTGTGTTTCTTCAGACCAATAGTGTAGCATTACTTTCTGGCCGACCCTCGTCCAATTGTTATTAATTCTATTATTCTGTTATTATACAATTATTATCCATTCTGTTATTCTGTTACAGTTAACCGACGATTAACCCACTACCTCCACTGGACGCTGGTCTGTTAGTGGACATATCCCTACCTGCCATCCTGGAATTGTGTCCTGGCCTGGAGAAATTCACCTGCTGGACCTCAGAGGACCCCCTGGGTTCCAGCTCCCACATTTCTGCCTCTGACTCGGTGGTCCGAGAACCGATATCGGAGATGTCTCCTTCCTCGCCCTCGGTGCTGTTCCGGTACGGCCGGCGGTGCCAATTCTGAATGGCCTGCCTACGCAACGCTGATCCCCGCACTCCAGTGGGCCGATCGAAGTCGCTCGCCGAGCCTCGAGACTGGTAGGAGGGCCCGTTGCTGTTCTCGCCCCCGTGATAGGCTTCGGGGCTGTCGCTGTCGTAGCACCCGGAACTCTGGGACACTGCTTTGGCGCAGCTGGAGGCCCTGGAACGAGAGAGCCAAAAACCTGGAATCTAATAAAGGAGAATATTTGTAGCTGAGGGCTATTTATTTATTTATTATATAAAAACATAGAAGTCTGACGGCAGAAAAAGACCTCATGGTCCATCTAGTCTGCCCTTATACTATTTTCTGTATTTTATCTTAGGATGGATCTATGTTTATCCCAGGCATGTTTAAATTCAGTTCCTGTGGATTTACCAACCACGTCTGCTGGAAGTTTGTTCCAAGGATCTACTACTCTTTCAGTAAAATAATATTTTCTCATGTTGCTTTTGATCTTTCCCCCAACTAACTTCAGATTGTGTCCCCTTGTTCTTGTGTTTGCTTTCCTATTAAAAACACTTCCCTCCTGAACCTTATTTAACCCTTTAAGATATTTAAATGTTTCGATCATGTCCCCCCTTTTCCTTCTGTCCTCCAGACTATACAGACTGAGTTCATTAAGTCTTTCCTGATACGTTTTATGCTTAAGACCTTCCACCATTCTTGTAGCCCGTCTTTGGACCCCTTCAATTTTGTCAATATCTTTTTGTAGGTGAGGTCTCCAGAACTGAACACAGTATTCCAAATGTGGTCTCACCAGCACTCTATATAGCGGGATCATAATCTCCCTCTTCCTACTTGTTATACCTCTAGCTGTGCAGCCAAGCCAAGGCACTGTTCTTCAGTGGTTCTCCTCCTACCTCTCCGGTCGGTCGCAGTCGGTGTTAGTGGGGGGTCAGAGGTCGACCCCGAGGTTTCTCCCTTGTGGGGTGCCTCAGGGGTCGGTCCTCTCCCCCCTGCTATTTAATATCTACATGAAACCGCTGGGTGAGATCATCCAAGGGCATGGGGTGAGGTATCATCAATATGCCGATGATACCCAGTTGTACATCTCCACCCCATGTCCAGTCAACGAAGCAGTGGAAGTGATGTGCCGGTGCCTGGAGGCTGTTGGGGCCTGGATGGGTGTCAACAAGCTCAAACTCAACCCAGACAAGACGGAGTAGCTGTGGGTCTTGCCTCCCAAGGACAATTCTATCTGTCCGTCCATTACCCTGGGGGGGGGAATTATTGACCCCCTCAGAGAGGGTCCGCAACTTGGGCGTCCTCCTCGATCCACAGCTCACATTAGAAAAACACCTTTCAGCTGTGGCGAGGGGGGCGTTTGCCCAGGTTCGCCTGGTGCGCCAGTTGCGGCCCTATTTGGACCGGGAGTCATTGCTCACAGTCACTCATGCCCTCATCACCTCGAGGCTCGACTACTGTAACGCTCTCTACATGGGGCTACCTTTGAAAAGTGTTCGGAAACTTCAGATCGTGCAGAATGCAGCTGCGAGAGCAATTATGGGCTTCTCCAAGTATGCTCATATCACTCCAACACTCCGCAGTCTGCATTGGCTGCCGATCAGTTTCCGGTCACAATTCAAAGTGTTGGTTATGACCTATAAAGCCCTTCATGGCACCGGACCAGAATATCTTCGGGACCGCCTCCTGCCGCACGAATCCCAGCGACTGGTTAGGTCCCACAGAGTTGGCCTTCTCCGGGTCCCGTCGACTAAACAATGTCGTCTGGCGGGACCCAGGGGAAGAGCCTTCTCTGTGGGGGCCCCGACCCTCTGGAACCAGCTCCCCCCTGAGATTAGGATTGCCCCCACCCTCCCTGCCTTTCGTAAACTCCTTAAGACCCACCTTTGCCGTCAGGCATGGGGGAACTAAAACACCTCCCCCTTGCCCATGTTGTTTTGTTGATTGATTGACTGTGTGCCTGTTTTTTATATATACTGTTTTTTATGAGATTATTAATTTCAATTGGAATCTGGATGGGTGGGCATTGGATTTGGTATTGTGTACTGTACTGTTTTTTATTATTGTTGTGAGCCGCCCCGAGTTTGCGGAGAGGGGCGGCATATAAATCCAATAAACCTAAACCTAAACCTAAACCTACTTGCTTTCCCTACCACCTGACTGCACTGTTCACCCATTTTGAGACTGTCAGAAATCACTACCCCTAAATCCTTCTCTTCTGAAGTTTTTGCTAACACAGAACTGCCAATACAATACTCAGATTGAGAATTCCTTTTCCCCAAGTGCATTATTTTACATTTGGAAACATTAAACTGCAGTTTCCATTGCTTTGACCATTTATCTAGTAAAGCTAAATCATTTGCCATATTACAGATGCCTCCAGGAATATCAACCCTATTGCAACCCTATTATTTTAACTTCTGCTCCCCAAAGCCATTGAGGAACTGCTAATTTAATGCTTTCAATAAACATATTAAAAAAGAAATCGAAACAGAAAAATGACCAGGCGTGCGAAGTGTAAACTGTGAGTTGATTCCATACCCGGTGCTGGACGATGACCTCTGATTGGAAACGGCATAAGAGCTGTGTGGGGTTGTGTCAGCCATCGACTGCTTGTCCCTCTGAAAGGAGAGACAACAGGGAGGTCACCTCACTTCATCCCATGTCCGTTAAGCCACTAGTTCCCTCGTGGTACCTTTAAAGCCCTACGTGGCATCGGACCAGAATACCTCCAGAACCACCTTCTACCGCACAAATCCCAGTGGCCAATAAGGTCCCACAGAGTTGGCCTTCTCCGGGTCCCGTCGACTAAACAATGCCATTTGGCGGGCCCTAGGGGAAGAGCCTTCTCTGTGGCGGCCCCAGCCCTCTGTAATCAACTCCCCCCCCCCAGAGATCAGAACTGCCCCCAGCCCCCTTGTCTTTCGCAAATTACTTAAGACCCACCTGTATCGCCAGGCATAGGGGAGCTGAGACACCTCCCCCAGGCTTTTATACTTTATGTATGGTATGCGTGTGTTGCATGGTTTTTTTAAACTTAGATTCAATCTGCCAAATTGCTGGCAGCCGGTGATCAGCAAAAGTAGCCTGCAGTATTGCACACTCTAACCACTGCACCACCGAGGTTCTATATATTCCATACTCCATTCTGAATTGGGATGTTTCAATTCCCAAGGAAATTGGAGAAGATCCTTCCAATTGCTTCTCTTGCTCTACAAAGATCCCAGCTGTCAATCGCCTACTTTTAACTTGGATGAGCTCTGACCATGACAGAGGACTTAACTAAAAGGTCGGACATCCCAGATGTGGGAGAAAGTGGGGGGGGGGGGGCGTATATTTCAGCACAGGAACCATTTTGTTCCGAAAAGCCGTCTCTTTGCAACATGGATGCGGAACTACTCACCAGACTGCGCGACACATTAACTCAGTAACTATGTGTAACTATGCAACTTGTTGTATAACTCGACAGTCTCCAAGGATACAGGTTAAAAGGCTGCCAATCTACCTTATCAGAACTGAGGCTGAGAACAACGGCATTCAATTTAGTCTCACATGGTTGCTTAAGAAGAAGAAGGATAAAAAAAATAGCTCAGGATATTTCCATAAATCCAAACGTAGATTTTAAGGAGCTTAGAGACAAAACAGATGTTTACCATGCGATGTACACTATTTTTTGGGAATATAAGATGAACGTTTTTCCTCCCTAAAAGAGGCTGATAAATTTGGTGCATGTTATACTGTGAATGTAGCTTTGTTTTCAACGCTAACCAGGTGCTAACAATGTTCCCAGCTCTTACCAGCTTGCAATCTCTTTCATTGTTACTCTCTGCGAAGAATGTTTTCCAAGCCCTAAGTCTTTGCATGGTTTTTTCCCCATTGGTCTAACTTGCTCCAAATGTTTCTTTCCAGCCCTAACCAGGTGCTAACAATGTTCCCAGCTCTTACCAGCTTGCAATCTCTTTCATTGTTACTCTCTGCGAAGAATGTTTTCCAAGCCCTAAGTCTCTGCAGGTTTTTTTCCCATTGCTCTACTTACTACGGATGTTTCTTTCCAGGTACTAATGATGTTCCCAGCTCTTACTGGCTTGCAAGCTCTTTCATTGTTACTCTTTCCCAATAAAGTTTTTTTAAAGCCCTAACCAGGGGATAAAATAATGTGCTGAACGAGCAGAGATTTTCACAGAGTAGAAGAAGAAACCCAGAGAAGTTGAGAATAGAAAGAATAAGGAATAAAGAAGAGAAGAGAAGAGAGAATAGATTAAGAGAAGGATAGAATAGAATAGAATGAGTAGAGTAGTGGAATAGAATAGAATAGGGGAGGGGAGAGGAGAGGAGAGGAGGAGAGGAGAGCTGGAAGGGACCTTGGAGGTCTTCTAGTCCAGCCCCTGCTCAAGCAAGAGAACCTATACCATTTTAGATAAATGACTGTCTAGTCTCTTCTTAAAAATCTCCAGTGATGAAGCACCCACGGTTTCTGGTGACAAGCTGTTCCACTGGTTAATTGTCCTCCCTGTTAGGAAGTGGAGGTCCAGCCTGCCTTGGCCACGATTTCCGTCTCTTCGGGAAGACCCACCTCACCCTTGGCTTCATTAGCTACGCCTCGGTTGGTGTTTTTGGATCCCGGCATGCTACATCTTCCCAAGCTACAATTCGGAGTAGTTCCACAACTGCTGCTAATGATCTGAAGCTGCTTCTCGGCTCGGTCGGCTCGGTCCAGGAGCTCCTCAATGAATTGTTGAAGGCGGACTTTGGCATTGGCCTCGCGGACGGCTGTCTCCTTCAAGAACTGGTCTATCTGGATGACCTCCCTGTGGGCAAGAAAATGAGAATTAGAGCCATACACCTGGATTAGAAAGGACATACAAACATTTGTACAAAATGTTTTATCGTTGGCACTTCCCCCGGGCACAACTCGCCAGAACATTCTCAAATCTTCCACCACTCTGCTGGAAATGTAGAAATGGTATAAGAACCTACTACCATCTATGGTGGACCTGCCCCAGTGCCAAAAACTTTCGGTTAAAAATTAAAAACTGTCTGGAACAAATTATATTACAAACGTGATAAATCAATAATAATAATAATAATAATAATAATAATAATAATAATAATAATAAGGACCAGTACAGAAAAAATGTAACTCAATGTCATATGGACAGTTGGCAGAACAAAGTATTGCATGGACAGTTCTTGGAGAAGATTGAAGGCAAAGTGGATAAAGAAAAGACCTGGTCATGGCTTACAAGTGGAACACTCAAAAGGGAGACAGAAGGACTAATACTGGCGGCACAAGAACAGGCCATTAGAACAAATGCTGTCAAAGCCAGAATTGAAAAATCAACAGACGATCCAAAGTGCAGACTCTGTAAAGAAACAGATGAAACAATCAATCACATACTCAGCTGCTGCAAAAAGATTGCACAGACTGACTACAAGCATAGACATGATGCTGTGGCACAGATGATCCACTGGAACTTGTGCCGGAACTACCATTTACCAATGGCAAAGAACTGGTGGGACCATAAGCCCGAAAAAGTGGTCAAAAAGGAGCAAGCAAAACTACTGTGGGACTTCTGACTTCCGACTGACCGAATTCTGAAGCATAACACACCAGACATTGTGATCGTGGAGAAAAAGAAAGTATGGATCATCGACATCGCAATCCCAGGAGACAGCAGAATTGAGGAGAAGCAGCTAGAGAAATTAGTGAAATACAAAGATCTAAAAATCGAGCTGCAATGACTCTGGCATAAGCCCATGAAAGTGGTCCCAGTGGTACTTGGCACACTGGGCGCAGGGCCAAAGGATCTCAGTGGACATTTGAAAACCATCGGAATTGACAAAATCTCCATCTGTCAATTGCAAAAGGCCGCTTTACTGGGATCGGCAAACATAATTCGCCGCTACATCACGCAGTCCTAGGTGCTTGGGAAGCGCCTGACTGGGGATGAAATACGAAATCCAGCATAGTGATCTCATTTGCTGTGTTGTACTGACATAATAATAATAGTAATAGTAATAGTAATAGTAATAGTAATAATAATAATAATAATAATAATAATAATAATAATAATAATAATTTATTAGATTTGTATGCCGCCCCTCTCCGAAGACTCAAGCATGGGACTCGCTCAGCCGTCAGAATTTCGGAACCGAGTTATAAGTTCCTTTGGGGCAAGTGGGTATTTTGGTTGTAACTTTGGTTTGTAAGTTGTGGACTACCTGCCAGGGATCGTAGGTACTGCTCGACTCACAACGGTTCATTTAACGACTGTTCAAATTTAGCACAGAACTGAACACATCAGCTGATTACCATTTTTCACACGTGAATAAAATTCAGACGTTCGTTTTTACGACAGCTGTGATCCCCTTTTGTGACTTTCTGACCCGCGAAGTCAACGAGGAAGCAAGATCCACTTAACGACCCTGTTTCTAACTGAACAACGGCATTGATTCACTGAACAGTGGGGGCAAAGGAAAGGGCTCCAGTGGCAACAAAACACAACTTAACAATTGTTTTTTTCTTAGCCACAGGAGTTTTGAGAATCTATTGTGGTGGTAAGTCGAGGACAACTTGTCCAGGAATAACTCGGAGGCCCTGCGATATTTCTGATGATGTGTGTCAGCCCGCTAAACTCATGTGCCTGAATTTCTGAACATTATATCTATTTGGTTTTTTAAAAAAAATTCAACCTTGATTTTTTTTTTAAAAAAAAATGTAAAAACATCTCCGCCGATCTTCTCCATCCAAGCTTGGAAATTGCAAAGTGAAAAACCAACCACACCGGTAATTTCTTTAAAAGGAAGAACGCCGCAATGTTAGAACATCCAGAGGGAAGGCAAGGGAGAAGCATTAGACCTTAGCTAGGAAGCAGCGGGGAAACATTAAACCGCTAGCAAGCAGCAGGGAAACGCTAATTAAAAGCTTAGGTGAATTAATGGGTGGAAGTGCCAGGCCTAATTGGCCACAAGAAACACAGGTGAAGTTGCAACCCAGGGAGATGGTGGAGGGCAGGGAAGAGGACTTCAGCCAAATGCCCTCGCTGGCTGGCTTCAAGGAAGGAAGGAGGAAGAGAGTACGAGAGAGGGAGGGAGGATGGAAGGAAGATGGGAGGGAAGGAGGGAGGGAGAGAGAGAAGGAGGAAGGAAGGAGGAAGAGAGAGTACGAGACAGGGAGGGAGGATGGAAGGAAGGAAGATGGGAGGGAAGGAGGGAGGGTGAGAGAGTGAGAAGGAGGAAGGAAGGAAGGAGGAAGAGAGAGTACGAGACAGGGAGGGAGGGAGGATGGCAGGAAGGAAGGAAGATGGGAGGGAAGAAGGGAGGCTGAGGGAGGAAGGAAGGAGGAAGAGAGTACGAGAGAGGGAGGGAGGATGGAAGGAAGGAAGATGGGAGGGAAGGAGGGAGGGAGAGAGAGTGAGAAGGAGGAAGGAAGGAAGGAGGAAAAGAGAGTACGAGACAGGGAGGGAGGAGGGAAGGAAGGAAGATGGGAGGGAAGGAGGGAGGGAGAGAGTGAGAAGGAGGAAGGAAGGAAGGAGGAAGGAAGAGAGAGTACGAGACAGGGAGGGAGGATGGAAGGAAGGAAGATGGGAGGGAAGGAGGGAGGGTGAGAGAGAAGGAGGAAGGAAGGAGGAAGAGAGAGTACGAGACAGGGAGGGAGGATGGATGGAAGGAAGATGGGAGGGAAGGAGGGAGGGTGAGAGAGTGAGAAGGAGGAAGGAAGGAAGGAGGAAGAGAGTACGAGAGAGGGAGGGAGGAGGGAAGGAAGATGGGAGGGAAGGAGGGAGGGAGAGATTGAGAAGGAGGAAGGAAGGAAGGAGGAAAAGAGAGTACGAGACAGGGAGGGAGGAGGGAAGGAAGGAAGATGGGAGGGAAGGAGGGAGGGAGGGTGAGAGAGAAGGAGGAAGGAAGGAGGAAGAGAGAGTACGAGACAGGGAGGGAGGGAGGATGGATGGAAGGAAGATGGGAGGGAAGGAGGGAGGGAGAGAGAGTGAGAAGGAGGAAGGAAGGAAGGAGGAAGAGAGAGTACGAGAGAGGGAGGGAGGATGGAAGGAAGGAAGATGGGAGGGAAGGAGGGAGGGAGAGAGAGTGAGAAGGAGGAAGGAAGGAAGGAGGAAAAGAGAGTACGAGACAGGGAGGGAGGAGGGAAGGAAGGAAGATGGGAGGGAAGGAGGGAGGGAGAGAGTGAGAAGGAGGAAGGAAGGAAGGAGGAAGGAAGAGAGAGTACGAGACAGGGAGGGAGGATGGAAGGAAGGAAGATGGGAGGGAAGGAGGGAGGGTGAGAGAGAAGGAGGAAGGAAGGAGGAAGAGAGAGTACGAGACAGGGAGGGAGGATGGATGGAAGGAAGATGGGAGGGAAGGAGGGAGGGTGAGAGAGTGAGAAGGAGGAAGGAAGGAAGGAGGAAGAGAGTACGAGAGAGGGAGGGAGAAGGGAAGGAAGATGGGAGGGAAGGAGGGAGGGAGAGATTGAGAAGGAGGAAGGAAGGAAGGAGGAAAAGAGAGTACGAGACAGGGAGGGAGGAGGGAAGGAAGGAAGATAGGAGGGAAGGAGGGAGGGAGGGTGAGAGAGAAGGAGGAAGGAAGGAGGAAGAGAGAGTACGAGACAGGGAGGGAGGGAGGATGGATGGAAGGAAGATGGGAGGGAAGGAGGGAGGGTGAGAGAGAAGGAGGAAGGAAGGAGGAAGAGAGAGTACGAGACAGGGAGGGAGGGAGGATGGATGGAAGGAAGATGGGAGGGAAGGAGGGAGGGTGAGAGAGTGAGAAGGAGGAAGGAAGGAAGGAGGAAGAGAGAGTACAAGACAGGGAGGAAGGGAAGATGGAAGGAAGGAAGATGGGAGGGAAGAAGGGAGGCTGAGAGAGTGAGAAGGAGGAAGGAAGGAGGAAGAGAGAGTACGAGAGGGAGAGGGAGGGAGGAAGGAAGGAAAAAGGAAGATGGGAGTGAAGGAGCAAGGGAGAGAGTGAGAGAGTGGAAGGAAGGAAGGTAGGAAGGAAGGTATAGAGAGAGAGGGAGAAAGAAAAGAAGGAAGGAAGAAGGGAGGGAGGGAGGGAAGGATGGAGGGAGTCAGAGGGAGGAAGGGAAGAAGGAAGGGAGGGAGGGAGGGGAAGGGATGGGGAGAAATGCAGTGCAGGGTCCCTGGGGGGGCGAGCTACGTGATCCTCTTTTGTGACCTTCTGCCAAGCCCAGCCAATGGGAAAGCCCAGTTCACTTAACAACTGAGTCATTAACTTAATAACTGCACTGATTCACTTCTCTCAACTTGTTACAAGAAATGTCCTAAAAATGGGGGAAACTCACTAACCAATTTCTCACTTAGCAACATACGTTTTGGGGATCGGTTGTGGTCTCAAACCGAGGACTTCCTACCGGTCATTGGAGTCCTGCCCCACGCAAAACGAAACCAGACCCATCATGTATGAGGTCTGGAGTGGACTCCCTCACATAGGAGCCCAATTTGCAGATGGGAAAGAGATGCATTTATATACAGAACGGTCCTTCCTGCGAGAGCCACGAAGGTTATTTCCTTGTTAAAAACTCCATTCCGTTTAAAATGCGGTCGGGTTTCGCCCATCGACCGTTTATTCCTCCTCTGTCTGCACGTTCAAACTGCGGTTGACAGGTCCAGTCAAGGAGATGGAGCTTCCGTTGGCAAGAAAAAAATAAAAATAAAAATAAATTGAATTCTTTGCTGTACTTTTAGATATGCATCAGTTTAATTGGTATGGAATGGAACACAAAATGGCAAAGTTGCTGATGAAATTCCAGAAAACAGAATATTTAATGCAATCGGAATGTATACTTCATGGGGACGGGTCACCTCAAGGTGGGGAGGATATTCGTGAAGTGTTTAAACACAGAGAAAAATCAATCCTCCTAATTTTGCTTATTTATTGGGGGGGAGAGTAGCGAAGAAGATACTGTGCCCAGAATAACAAAAGACAAGAGCTGAAAGGGACCTTGGAGGTCTTCTAGTCCAACCCCCTGCTTAGGCAGGAAACCCTACACTACTTCAGGCAAATGGTTATTCAACATCTTCTTAAAAGCTTCCAGTGTTGGAGCATTTACAACTTCTGGTGGCAGGTAGTTCCAAGGATTAATTATTCTAACTGTCAGGAAGTTTCTCCTTAGCTCTAAGTTGCTTCCCTCATTGCCTATTTCCTAGGGCTGAGAAGAAAGTGGCTGGCCCAAGATGATCCAGCTGGCTTTGGGCTTAAGACAGGACTAGAACTCGCCAACTCCTGGTTATTGACCCAAAGTGATCTAGTCAGCTTTAATGTCTAAGGCAGAACAAGAACTCACAGTCTCCTGGGGATTGGCTCAATGTCACTCAACTGACTTTCATGTCTAAGGTGACACTAGAACTCATAACCTCCTGGCGACTGGCCCAAAGTCACCTAGTCAGCTTTAATGCCTAAGGTGACACTAGAACTCACAACCTCTTGGTGCTTGGCCCAAAGTCACCTAGTCAGCTTTGATAGCTAAGGCAGGATTAGAACTCACAACCTCTTGGTGCTTGGCCTACAGTCATCTAACTGGCTTTCATGCCACTAGAACTCACAGTCTCCTGGTGATTGACCCAAAGTCAACCAGATGACTATTCTATTCCTAATACTGATTAGAAGTTGTTGCGGGAAGAGCTTGATTGCCGCCTGGAGTTGTGTGGTCTCCATTCCTGGAGTTTTTAAAGAAAAGACCGCACCACCATTTGTCCGCAATGGTATAAGGTCTTCTACATTGGGCAGCGGGTATTCTGCCGGACTTTCTGGTAGAAGCCTCCCGAAAATTCACGGGTACAAATTTCAGACACACGCACGTTTGAAAGTTCAAAACAATGTTCTTTATCACAAAATTCAAAAGAAACAAAGCACCGTTTTTGTATTGCAAAGAGCACTCATCCCCAAAACAACCTTGTCGGCTGTACAAGTCCCTTAATCAGTCTTTAAGTACTTAGCTAGCAGCTGTGAAGAAACGTCACAGCCCTTCTTCTTCCAACGAAGTGAAACACACACACACACTTTACTCTGCTTTGGTGTCAAAGGTGTGAAAAATCCACAAACAAAGTTCAGAAACAGCGAGGCACGATCCTGAAGAACTGCGATCAGATAATCTTCCACAACGACCAAACTAGCACGCTATTTATATCAGCAGCCCTAATTACTGGAGCCCCACCCAAACACGGGTGGCCTCTCTTATCTCCTGTAATATGTCCTCAATTGGTCTCTTCGATGCATAAATCTGCGCATGCATGGATTTAACACTTCGTCATCTGAATCTACCGAAGATAATGGAGATTGGCTTCCTGGGCTGTGTGCCAAGCCCCCCTCTTCCAAGTCACCCCCACCTTCTTCTTCGTACGAGGAGACTGTACTACCTGACTCTGTCAGCAATAAAACAGGCCTATGACATGTTGATGTTTCCCCTGCATCCATCTCCACATTCCTTGGGGCAGGAGCTGGGCCAGAGCCAACCACAACAGCGGGTAGGACTAGAAGACCTCCAAGGTCCTTCCCAGTCTTGGAATTCTACGATTTTTAAAGATGAACACGGCATAAACTCGCCGGCATATTCTCCTGCCCTTAAAATAAAGTTGGCTTAGATGCTGCAGAGACTTAATTGGAAACGAAGCGAAGATTCTCATCTCTATGCAAATGCCAGTGTTAAATAAAGATCAGGGAAGGGAGAGCTACTAACGGGAGCAGCTGAAGGCTTACTCCGACCGTTGAGCCGTCAAGGCAGCCGCGAGGAAAAGGAAAAACCAGCCTTTGCAAGCAACCAAAAAAAAAATAAAATGCAACAATTTCTCTTTAAAACACTCTGGTTCAGCCCAAACCTAGGGCATTTCAAATTTTTTCCTCCGTTCCTTCAGAATGGAGCTCCGAACCCCCCCGAAGCAATTTTTCTCACCAGCTTTCCAGTTCGAAACACAACTTGACTTACAAGAATTCATTTTGTGAACGTTGGAAATGAACAAAAGGCCCTGAAAAAGATTGAACTTAGGACCCGTTTTTCCGCTTGCAGGGTATCAGATGATCAGAATTTTTAGGCCAAGTCTATTTTCATTGTTACTCTCTGCAAAGAATGTTTTCCAAGCCCTAAGTCTTTGCAGGGTTTTTTCATTGCTGTAACTTGCTCTGAGTAAGTTTCTTTCCAGCCCTAACCAGGTGCTAACAATGTTACCAGCTCTTACCGGCTTGCAAGCTCTTTCATTGTTACTCTCTGCAAAGAATGTTTTCCAAGCCCTAAGTCTTTGCAGGGTTTTCTTCATTGCTGTAACTTGCTCTGAGTAAGTTTCTTTCCAGCCCTAACCAGGTGCTAACAATGTTCCCAGCTCTTACCGGCTTGCAAGCTCTTTCATTGTTACTCTCTGCAAAGAATGTTTTCCAAGCCCTGAGTCTTTGCAGGGTTTTCTTCATTGCTGTAACTTGCTCTGAGTAAGTTTCTTTCCAGCCCTAACCAGGTGCTAACAATGTTCCCAGCTCTTACCGGCTTGCAAGCTCTTTCATTGTTACTCTCTGTAAAGAGTGTTTTCCAAGCCCTAAGTCTTTGCAGGGTTTTTTCATTGCTGTAACTTGCTCTGAGTAAGTTTCTTTCCAGCCCTAACCAGGTGCTAACAATGTTCCCAGCTCTTACCGGCTTGCAAGCTCTTTCATTGTTACTCTCTGCAAAGAATGTTTTCCAAGCCCTAAGTCTTTGCAGGGTTTTCTTCATTGCTGTAACTTGCTCTGAGTAAGTTTCTTTCCAGCCCTAACCAGGTACTAACAATGTTCCCAGCTCTTACCAGCTTGCAAGCTCTTTCATTGTTACTCTCTGCAAAGAATGTTTTCCAAGCCCTGAGTCTTTGCAGGGTTTTCTTCATTGCTGTAACTTGCTCTGAGTAAGTTTCTTTCCAGCCCTAACCAGGTGCTAACAATGTTCCCAGCTCTTACCGGCTTGCAAGCTCTTTCATTGTTACTCTCTGCAAAGAATGTTTTCCAAGCCCTGAGTCTTTGCAGGGTTTTCTTCATTGCTGTAACTTGCTCTGAGTAAGTTTCTTTCCAGCCCTAACCAGGTGCTAACAATGTTCCCAGCTCTTACCGGCTTGCAAGCTCTTTCATTGTTACTCTCTGCAAAGAATGTTTTCCAAGCCCTGAGTCTTTGCAGGTTTTTTTTCCCATTGCTCTACTTGCTCCAAAAATTTCTTTCCAGGTGCTAATGATATTCCCAACTCTTACTGGCTTGCAAGCTCTTTCACTGTTACTCTCTCCGAATAAGGTTATTTTTTTAAAGCCCTAACCAGGGGACAAAATAATGTGGTGAAGCTGACCAGACTAAGGACACTAGCCAAATGAATACTTGGTAGGCAGATTCCTTTTCCTATTTTTCTCCCCCAAAATTAAGGTGTGTCTTATACTCTGGTGTATCTTATACTCCGAAAAAATACGGTATTTCTGTGTGTGGCTGTGTAGCTATTCACAACTAATCTCAATCTAAACGCTTCTGTGTGTGCATAGCTTTGGTAAACATGGATTAATCTGCTCATATATTAACATCTCCCATTTGGAGAATTGACCAGTGGGCTCCAAGAACTCAAAAAATGAGGACTTACTGTTGTTTGCGAGTCAACTCCTGCTCCTTCAGGACGAGGTCTTGCTTGAGGGACGCCAACATCTCCACGCTGACGTCCACCTGGCGGGACAACTCTACCGCCCGGTCTTCCAGTTCTTGTTTCTCGCGGCTGAGTTTGAGGCTCTCTTGCTTGGCTTTCTCCAGCTCGGTGGTCTTGCGGTCCAATTCCACCTGCAAACGTCCCACCTGGGAGGCGATCTTCTGCTCCACTTCTTCGGTGAACTTCTCCAAACGTTTGTCTACTTCCAGCTTCTCAAAAGCCCGGATCTTCAAACGGGTCAAACCTTCTTCATAAGCGGCGTCTACCGCAGCAACTGTCGCCGCGGTGGTGGCGGCGGCTGCCGAAGGCGTAGCGGAGGAAGTCATGGCTTTGCAGGTGAAGATCTCCGACAGCGGGATCTCGATCTCGTGGAAGTAGCGGGAGGAGGCGGTAGACGAGGACGACTCCAGTTCTTCGGCCGCTAGGAAGTCGCAAGTCAGGTGTTGCTCCTTGCCTTGGAAGGAGGTGCTTTCGAAGATGTCCCGGCGGGTCGCTGGGCTCAAGAGGGTGGCGTCGCTCGGCAGGGGGAAGATGGTGGCATCGCAGATGCTGTTGGTCTTGGACAAGACGTAGAGAGTTTCATAGGTGTGGTTGTACTCCAAGTGAGCCCTTAAGGAAGACAGGCTCCGGAAACGCTTGTGTTCACCGCAGCGTGGACAGCGGTAAGGCAAGTCCAGAGAGGCCATCCTTCAACCCAAGCCACACAACCTCTCGCACAGCCCTCCTCCACCGGGAACCAGCTGCCGGGACCCTGTCATGGTGTAGATCGACTGGCCAACCGAGACACCGGACTCGGGCAGCGGGAAAGTTGGATGGATGGTAGGACAGAAGGCCAGTTCCACAAAGTCATTGCTGGCTAAGGGATAGGAGAGGAAGGACTGGAGGTGGCACACCCTGGCATCCAAGGCAGAGGGACGGACGGAGGATAGGATGGCATCAGGCACAGCTGGTAACCCTGCAAAGAAAGAGCATGGTCAGCATTTTCTCATTTATGTATTTTATTGATTGATTGACAATCGTTAAGTGTTGTACCACATGATTCTTGACAAATGTCTCTTTTTCTTTTATGTACGCTGAGAGCATCTACACCAAAGACAAATTCCTTGTGTGTCCAATCACCCTTGGCCAATAAAATTCTATTCTATTCCTTATTCTATTCCTTATTCTATTCTATTCTACTCTACTCTATTTATTATTATTCTATTCTATTCTACTCTGCTCTATTCTGTTTATTCTATTCTATTCCTTATTCTACTCTACGCTATTCTGTTTATTCTTATTATTCTATTCTATTCTATTGTATTCTATTCTACTCTACTCTATTCTGTTTATTCTTTCTATTCTACTCTACTCTA
Organism: Erythrolamprus reginae; assembly: GCF_031021105.1. NCBI lineage: Eukaryota > Metazoa > Chordata > Lepidosauria > Squamata > Dipsadidae > Erythrolamprus > Erythrolamprus reginae. The sequence continues at coordinate 2,723,700 of NC_091956.1, forward strand.
CTCTACTCTATTTATTCTTATTATTCTATTCTATTCTATTCTACTCATAATATTCTATTCTATTCTATTCCTTATTCTACTCTACTCTACTCTATTATTATTCTATTCTATTCTACTCTACTCTATTCTGTTTATTCTATTCTATTCTATTCCTTATTCTACTCTATTCTGTTTATTCTTATTATTCTATTCTATTCTATTCTACTCTACTCTGTTTATTCTTTCTATTCTATTCTATTATCTTCTATTCTACTCTACTCTACTCTACTCTACTCCACTGTTTATTCTTATTATTCTATTCTATTCTATTCTATTCATAATATTCTATTCTATTCATAATATTCTATTCTATTCTATTCATAATATTCTATTCCATCCCATCCCATCCTTCTTTTAACTTAAGATTCTTTCCCCCCCTCTTCCTATCTCTCAGTTTATTCCACCCTAGTCATCTATTTCTTGATTGCTTCTCATTGTTTTTATTGTCATGCCTTTTATCTTTCAAACGGTTCAAAAATCATCTGGAGCTTCAAGCAGTCTGGCGGCATATACATTTAAATAAGGATAATTAATAATTGCTTTTATCTACCCATGTTTGCTTATTTCACTGTCTGGCGTTAAAAACTATAATATCTGTCCCATCTCTTCTTTTTTCCTTTCTTCCTTTCTTCCTTTTTTTCTTTTTGCATAAAAGGGACGGGGGATTTGAATTTTCCTGCGTATTATTCAAGGCTTTTCAAATACGCAGCTTTGATCATCAGAACAGAGAGGTGGGAGGAAAAAAAACCCTGAGAACACAGATTAACAGATTAAATAAGAGTAATTCAATGGTAGAATCAACCATCCGTTGAGATCCTGACCTCCACTTCAGTATGAAGTGTTCAGACGGAAGCTAAACAAGCAATTTGCTGGCAATGTTTTGATCTGGCTTGCTGGATGTCTGGCTGGGGAATTCTGGGAGTTGAAGCCCATATATCTTACATCTGGGCAAATACTATATATTTTCTTCCTTCCTTCCTTCCTTCCTTCCTTCCTTCCTTCCTTCCTGTCTTTCTTTCTTTCCTTCCTTCCTTCTTTCCTTCCTTCTTTCTTTCTTTCTTTCTTTCTTTCTAACTAATTCATATTTATAATGGTCGCAGTGTCCCAGGGTTATATGATGTCCTTTCGCGACTTTCAGACAAGAAAAACCATATTCACTTCATGTCCATGTTCCTAACTTAACAACTGCGGCAAGAAAGATTATAAAATGGAGCAAAGTTGACAATGTCAGGAGGGAGGGAGGGAGGGAAGTTAGTAAATAGCAACAGCAATGTTAGGCTCAATTGTGGTCGTAAGTCAAGGACTAACTTGGATAGAGACTGCAGACTGGGTGAAGTGGATTATGAGAAGAAGGCAGGGAAATTTCAGGACCTTGGACAGCGGACCAGAATGCCAGCTAGTCTATTGGCTTTCATACCTACATAACCATCCTTGCTCCTCCTGTTTTTGGGACTTGTAGTACCATGACAAGCACATAAAAGGAGTAAGAAAAAAGAAATACAAATCAGGGACCCGATCAGCTTTATCCAATAATAAGTTGTTGTGTCTAATTCTACATATCACTCAAGGAGACAATCAAAAAAGACTCAAAAGGAAGAACAAAGACCAAAATAGCTCGTCATCACCCAAGAGCCAGATAAGCAGAGATTAATACTACATTAACAATCAGGAAGGAAGGAAGGAGGGAGGGAGGGAAGGAAGGAAGGGGAGAGAGAAAGAGGGGTAAACTTTACAATGAAGGGGAGATGGATGGATGGTGGGTAGGAGGGAAGTTAGTAAATAGGTAAGTAAATCCTGGAATTTTGGATGGGCAAGTGGGTAGGATGGTGGACAAATAGGTGAATGGAAAGGAAGGAAGGAAGGAAGGAAGGAAGGAAGGAAGGAAGGAAGGAAGGAAGGAAGGAGAGTCTAAAATTTAGGATGGATTGATGGATGGAGGAATTGATTGATGGAGGGATGGAGTGGTGGACAGATGGGTGGATGGGTGAATGGGATGGAGAGAGGGAAGGAGGGAGGGAGGCCTAAAATTTAGAATGGATGGATGGATAGAAGGTAAGAGGGCGGGAAAGAGGGAAGGCGGGAGAAGGAAGGAAGGCGGGAGAAGGAAGGAAGGAAGGAAGGAAGGAAGGAAGGAAGGAAGGAAGGAAGGAAGGAGAGTCTAAAATTTAGGATGGATTGATGGATGGAGGAATTGATTGATGGAGGGAGAAAAGGAGGGAGGGAAGTATGTAAGTAAATAAGTAAATAAGCAAGTAAGTCCTTGAATTTTTGATGGACAGATGGATGGAGTGGTGGACAGATGGGTGGATGGGTGAACGGGATGGAGAGAGGGAAGGAGGGATGGAGGGCTAAAATTTAGAATGGATGGATAGATGGATAGAAGGTAAGAGGGCGGAAAAAAGGGAAGGCGGGAGAAGGAAGGAAGGAAGGAGGGAGGGAAGGAAGGAAGGAAGGAAGGAAGGAAGGAAAAGACAGAAAAAGAAAGAGGTTTCAGTTTAGTGTATTAATTCCCCCACTACATCCCCCAAAAGCTGTCTGTCATATACCGGTACTGCTGACTATTCATAACCTTCTCAGCATACGGGCAAAGCGATGGGTTTCATTCCCCATAGGTTATGCGCCATGTTTTAGATTTCATGAGCCCCATTCGTATTTCAAAGCTGCTTCCGTGATCATCGTCCTGAACCGCTTGGCAACGTCTGCCATCGATTCACGCTAGAGGTTTTTAGCGCATTTATGCACCTTTATATTCATTCGAGGAAGACACTTTGGGCTCCCTCCTTCCCTCTCCTGCTATTAAATCCCTTGCAAATTGGATTCAAGAGGCTCCTTTGATTTCAGGGCGGCTGCATTGATTCCGAGGCTTTTCAGGAAACAAAATTTAGCCCTGTTGCAAGAAAGCTCTGTCCAGAAACACAGAAATGCCATCCACACTACAGGGCCCAACATTGGCAACTTTAAGACTGGTGGACTTCAACTCCCAGAATTCTGGGAGTTGAAGTCCACCAGTCTTAAAGTTGCAGGATTAATTCCCAGAAATAGTGTTTTTTTTACCTTGCAAAGGAGAAACCCTTTCAATTTGCAATGGCCTTCTTGGAGAAAGAAGTAAGTAAGTCAGGCAGGCAGGCTGGTGAGAAGGAGTGAAGGAGGAAGACAGGCCTGGAATTTTGGCTGGCTGGTTGGCTGATAGGAGGAAGGAAGGAAGGAATGATGGAAGGAAGAAAGCAAGGAGGGAAGGAAGGAAAGAAAGAAAGAAAGAAAGAAAGAAAGAAAGAAAGAAGGAAGACCTGGAAATTTGGCTGGATGGCTGATGGGAGGGAGGGAAGAAGGAAAGAAAGAAGAAACAAGAGGAGGAAGGAAAGAAAGAAGGAAGGAAGGAAGGAAGGAAGGAAGGAAGGAAGGAAGGAAGACCTGGAATTTTGGCTGGCTGGTTGGCTGATAGGAGGAAGGAAGGAAGGAATGATGGAAGCAAGAAAGGAAGGAGGGAAGGAAGGAAGGAAAGAAAGAAAGAAGGAAGGAAGGAAGACCTGGAATTTTGGCTGGATGGCTGATGAGAGGAAGGAAGGGAGAGAGGGAAGGAAGGAAGGAAGGAAAGAAAGAAAGAAGGAAGGAAGGAAGGAAGGAGGGAAGGAAGGAAAGAAAGAAAGAAGGAAGGAGGGAAGGAAAGAAAGAAAGAAAGAAGGAAGGAAGGAAGGAGGGAAGGAAGGAAGGAAAGAAAGAAAGAAGGAAGGAAGGAAGGAGGGAAGGAAGGAAAGAAAGAAGAAAGGAAGGAAGGAAGGAAGGAAGGAAGACCTGGAATTTTGGCTGGATGGCTGATGAGAGGAAGGAAGGGAGAGAGGGAAGGAAGGAAGGAAGCAAGGAAGGAAGGACTAGAATTTAGAATAACTGTTGGGCAGGAGGAAGGAAGGAAGAAGCAAAGCCGATGGGGAAACCAGATTCATTTAACAAATGTGGACCCAACGGCAGTAATTTGCTTATTAACCGTGGCAAGAAAGGTCATAAATAGGGCACAATTCACTTAACTCCCACCCCCTCTTTCGCTCAGCAGCAAGGATGTTGTGCTTGGTGGTGGTTGTAAGTGAGGACAATCAAGCCATGGAACAGAAGTTGCCACCGGAGGTTGTGGGAGCTCCATCACTTGAGACTTTCAAGAAGATACTGGACTGCCCTGTGTCAGAAATGGCGTAGGGCAGGGGTGGGCAAAGTTAGGAACCTAAGAAGAGCCCTGCTGAATCCAGGGGGATCTTGAGCAGAAAGAGAAGGCAAGACCCTCCCTTTCCCTTGACCCCCAACATATGGGACCCAAGGGAATCCTGCCTGCCTCAACCATCATAGAGGCGGCACTTGGACATCCGTTTCAATCACCACCTATGATACACTTGGCATCCATGAATCTGTCTCATCCTGCCTTGAAGCTCTCCAGGCTGACAGCTGTCACGACCTCTTCTGGAAGTGAATTCCATCAATCAAGGACCTTCTGTGTGGAGAAATATTTCCCTTCATTTGTCCTCACTTTCTTACCTATGAGCTTTAGGGAGGGCCCCCTCGTCCTAGTATTGTGTGATAGAGAAAAGAATTTTTCTCTATCCACCTTTTCTATCCCAGGCGTGATTTTACACCCTTCAATCAAGTCGCCCTTTAAACGCCGTCTTTCAAGGCTGAAGAGACCAAGGCCTTGCAACCTGGTTTCCTAAGGGAGGGGCTCCATTTCCTTTACAATTCTTCAACTTCCAAAATTCCTCAGCTAGCTCCCAGGAATTCTTGGAGTTGAAGTCCACAAGCCATAGAATAGCCAAGTTTGTCTACTATTTGCATAGGGTCCCCTCCTTGGGTGGGTGGGTGGGGTTAGACTAGATGACCTCCAATATTCCTCCCAACTCCATTCCTCTGTTATAAGTCACAGACTGCCCGCATGACCCAGTGAGTTTTTCTCTGCCAACCGAGCGGTGGCTTATAAATCTGATAAATAAATTTGATAAATAACTTAATTGCCATTTTTCGGAGGGGGAGGCAGAACGCCGTGGCTGGCTGCCATCTTCCGCCAGACAAAATATCAATTCCCCACCAAGGGCTCCAAGGACAAAGCCTTTTTTCGGCTCTCCAGACTGAAATCAATGGTTTGCATCGAACTCGCCAGAGCTGCAGGCAAACGGTCAAGTCTACAGCTGCGATGATGGAGTTGACTCCTCTGACACGCAAGTCAGCCCTTCCCTTGGGGTCAAAAGTCGACAGCCCATGAATCCTCGGCTCTTGGGTCTGAAGCCATGACACAAAGGCAGTTGTCTGTCTGTCTGCGTGTCTGTCTGTTTATCTATCCATCTATCTATCTATCCATCCATCCACCCACCCACCCACCCACCCACCCACCCACCCAAACCCACCCACCCACCCACCCACCCAAACCCACCCACCCACCCACCCACCCACCCACCCACCCACCCATCCATCCATCTATCTATCTATCTATCTATCTATCTAATTATCTATCTATAGCAATACAATACAAATCTAATGTTAAAAGACAAAGTTAACAAACCCACTACCATTAAAAAAAAGGCAAGCTACACAATCGAAGGGTGGGGATCAATCCCCCCATGCCTGGCGACATAAATGGGTTTTCAACATCTTGCGGAAGGTGAGGAGGGTGGGGGCAGATTGAATCTCCCGGGGGGGGGGTTGATTCCAGAGGGCCGGGGCTGCCACAGAGAAGGCTCTTCCCCTGGGTCCTGCCAGACGACATTGTTTAGTCGACGGGACTCGGAGAAGATCGACTCTGTGGGACCTAATCGGCCGCTGGGAATCCCAAAGGACTCTGGGTGGCTTACAATAATAAAATAGTATTTAAAAAAAGCAATTTAAAATCCCATTAATGGTGTCATACCATGTCCTGCATACCATATTTTTGCTGCTTCAAGATAACGCTCTCTACATGGGGCTACCTTTGAAAAGTGTTCGGAAACTTCAGATCATGCCGAACGCGGCTGCAAGAGCAATCATGGGCTTTCCCAAATATCCCCATGTTACACCAACACTCCGCAGTCTGCATTGGTTGCCGATCAGTTTCCAATCACAATTCAAAGTGTTGGTTATGACCTATAAAGCCCTTCATGGCACCGGACCAGATTACTTCAGGGACCGCCTTCTGCTGCACGAATCCCAGCGACCAGTTAGGTCCCACAGAGTGGGTCTCCTCCAGGTCCCGTCAACTAAGCAATGTCGCCTGGCGGTACCCAGGGGAAGAGCCTTCTCTGTGGCGGCCCCAGCCCTCTGGAACCAACTCCCCCCAGAGATTAGAACTGCCCCCACCCTCCTTGCCTTTCGTAAGCTGCTTAAAACCCACCTCTACCACCAGGCATGGGGGAACTGAGATATTCTTTCCCCCTAGGCCTTTACAATTCTATGCATGGTATGTATGTATGTATGTATGTATGTATGTATGTATGTATGTTTGGTTTTTATATTAATGGGTTTTTAATCATTTCTAATACCAAATTACTATTGTACACTGTTTTATTGTCGCTGATAGCCGTCTCGAGTCTCCGGAGAGGGGCGGCATACAAATCCAATCCATCCATCCATCCATCCATCCATCCATCCATCCATCCATCCATCCATCCATCCATAAATAAATAAATAAATAAATAAATAAATAAATAAATAAATAAATAAATAAATAAATAAATATTTTGCCCTCCATTTTTTAATGGAACCTGGTCTGGGTTTGTGTGAAAAGCAGCTACCAAGCCGTCTTTCCTTCCCTGCTTGGATGAACGTGGCAGGTAAACAGAGGTTGTCATGGAAATTGTGGTACTGTGACGGATCTAGATAAAAGAGGTTGGGGAGTAAACCAGCTTCCTCCAAGGAGGGGCGAGGGGGTTGGTGCCTCCAACGGGTTGCAATGTTAAATCTATTTTGTTTTGCTCATCCATAAATATTTTTAACTTAAATCTTAATTTTCTCTTTATTTATTTTCAAACCTGGTACTTCTTCCCTATTCTATGTTTTTCTTCTTAATTTTGGTCCTGTTACCAGTGGATGTTCTACGGTAAAAGCTAAATCAGTGATGGCGAACCTATGGCGCGGGTGCCACAGGTGGCACGCGAAGCCATTACTGCCGGCACACGTGCCGTTGCCCTAGCTCGGCTCCAATGTGCCGGCCAGCTGATTTTTGGCTCAAACAGAGGCTTCGGGAGGGTGTTTTTGGCTTCCAGAGAGCCTCCTGGAGGATGGGGTGACTGTTTTTACCCTGGGGAGACTGTTTTTATCCTCCCTGGCTCCAGGGAAGCCTTTGGAGCCTGCGGAGGGCGAAATACGAGCCTACTGAGCCCACCAGAAGTTAGGAAACAGGCCGTTTCCAGTCTCCAGAGGGCCTCTAAGGGGCAGGGGAAGCTGTTTTCGCCCTCCTCGGGTATTGAATTATGGGTGTGGGCACTCACACATGCACAATAGCACATGCAAATGCTCTTTCAGCACCTGGGGGAAAAAAAGGTTCGCCAACACTGAGCTAGATCCTCTGCAAACGCCAGTAACTTGGATTGTTTCCTTCTAATCTCCTTAGCTCTTATCTCCACATCTTGTCCTAATGTTCCTGTTTAGTCGTTCCAATGCAGGTGAGGTTTCACCGTCACCGCCACTACTGTTCCATGCAAATGCCTGTGCGAGATTTGGCTTCTGTGCTGCAGAGAAAGCCAAATCTCATGTTAGGATGCTCGCGTGCATGAAATTTTGCCAGTTTTCACCCTTTTTTTGCTTTGTGGTGTTGTGGTTAGCTCTGGCCCAGCTCCTGCCCCAAGGACTGTGGATGTGGGGGAGACATCCACATGCTGCAGGCCTGTTTTGCCCCCGGTGGAATCTGCTGATGAAGGCTCCTCTGACCAAGAAGACATGAGTGACAGGGAGGAGGAGAGTGGGGCAGACAGCTCAGAAGGAGATCAATTCTCTAGCTCCTCCTTGGATTCAGAGCAAGAGTTAATGATACAGCCACGCATGCGGAGAGCGATGCATAGGCAGCAACAACTGAGAGATTATTATCAAAGAAAATGAGGCCACCTGTGGTTGGGTGGGGCTGTGGTCATTAGTGAGGCTGCTATAAAGAGCAGCCTGTGGGTTTGGCCATTGTGGAGGATTATCTGATTGTGGTGTTTCGTGACTGCTTTGCTGACTTTGACCTTTTGTGTGCTGATTTTTCCCCACTTTGAAACTAAACCAGAGCAAAGTGTGTTTCACTTTGTGGAAGAAGAAGGACTGTGAATTGCCTCACAGCTGCAAGCTAAGTATCTCAGAACTGATAAGGGACTTGTACAAATTACCAGTTTGTTTGGAGACCAGTGCTCTTGGCTACACCAAAAGAGGGCTTGGTTTAAGTGAATTTTCATTATAAAGAACATTGTTTTGAATTTTCAAATGTGTGTGTGTCTTCAATTTGTACCTGTGAATTTTTGGGAGGATTCTACCAGAGAGCCCCACAGAACACGTGGAAGCAAAAAAAACCATCAAAAATCGGCGAAATCTCACTCACGCGAGCATCCTGATATGCTTGTGTTGCAAGGTTTTTAAATGTTGGGTTTTTAATGTGTTTTCTTTTAAACATTAGATTTGTCACACTGTACATTGTTTTATTGTTGTTGTGAGCCACCCCGAGTCTGTGGAGAGGGGCAGCATACAAATCTATTACATCATCATCATCATCATCATCATCATCATCATCATCATCATTATTATCCTCACATGAGATTTGGCTTTTGTGCATGTGCAAAAGCCAAAAGTCACACAGGCATGCACATATCTGGGGCGTGCAGCTCCATTTTTCCTACCGGAACGCAGTGTTCCACTGTCCACCCCAGAACCCACCACTGTTCCAATGTCAATATAAACAATAACGGTGTCCAAGGACATCCATGACTTGTACCTTTCTTAATGCTAACTTTCTCAGTCGTCTCTCCATTTACCATTACTTTTGCTGTTTGTTTCTGGTACGTCGCCTGGATCATATTAATGCATCACTCCCCAGAGTCCATCTTTATTAGCGGAATTAACATAAATTGCCAGTTTACTTTATCAAACGCTTTCTGTGCATCTAAGAAAATCAACGCCGTTTGCTTCTCTGGAGGTGCTTCTGTTGATCTTCCCTAGCTTGCTGGGAAGACCCACCATGGAAGCTCAGCTGGTGGGCACCTGTGGTTCAGAGACCACCCTTGTCACGTGGGTAGCAGAGGCGGGTTCCCCCAGGTTTGGACCAGCTTGCCTGAACTCGTACCAACCCGCTGGTGATGTCACAATGACATCACGGAACAGGATTGGTTAGTGCCAGTCCATGGAGGCCGCCATCTTTTTGGAGTTTTTTTTTTGAGGGGATGTTATTTGTTGGTGGGGGGGATTTTTTTCAATTTTTTGAAAGCTGAGTTCCTGGCACTGTGCATGCATCAGCATTTTGTTTTCAGTCTTTTTTTCTGATTTTTTCCAGATTTTTTTGCTACTGCAGATGTGCGTGCTTACGCGGCGCAGCCACGCAGTGGCGGCAGCAGGTTCGTAAGGCGAAAAAAGTTCACAAAAAGAGGCAAAAAAATTCCGAACCCCGGGTTCATATCTCAAAAAGTTTGTATGACGAGGGGTTCGTATGACGAGGTACCACTGTATTTGAAAACTAATTAAATTATTTTTTAAAAAAATATCACCGAAATCTCACACACACGGGTGCTCCTCGCAAGATTTTGCTTCCTGGGCATCCGCAAGAGCAAAAACATGCTGGGGTTGCGCGCATACGCATGGAAGAAGGGCACAGCTTAACTTCTACTATCGGTGTGGCATCCTTCACCATTCCGATAGCAACCCACTACTACCAGCACCTTCACAGCCGACGAGGCCCAGAGGCCAAAGGACCCTGCACCCTCTTCCCTGTCATGGAGGAAGGAAGCAAACCCCCCACCGAATAATCCGCGGATATGATGGAGAAACAGGCCGGGCCCCGGCGCAACACCCGCAGAGGTGCAAATTATATGAACGGAGCCGAGAAAAATTTGTCAGAGGCTAAATATATACAGCTTAGCACACAGGCGAGAGCTAGCAAAGGCTACGGAGCTGGGGGGAAGTTTTTAAGTATTGGGTTTTAGAATTGATTTTTAAATTAGATTTCTTACACACATAGTGTTTTTTTGTACCTATTTTGTTGTGAGCCACCCTGAGTCTGCAGAGGAGGGCGGCATAGAAATCTAATTAATAAATAATAAATAGAATTTATCTTTGAATTTATCTATCTATCTATCTATCTGTCTGTCTGTCTGTCTGTCTGTCTGTCTATCTATCTATCTAATCTCTCTCTCTATATATATCTAATCTCTATCTATCTATCTATCTATCTATCTATCTATCTAATATCTATCTATCTATCTATCTATCTATCTAATCTCTATTTATCTATCTATCTATCTATCTATCTATCTATCTAATCTCTCTCTCTCTCTCTCTAATAACTATCTATCTATCTATCTATCTATCTATCTATCTAATCTCTCTCTCTCTCTAATCTCTACCTACCTACCTACCTACCTATCTAATCTCTATCTATCTATCTATCTATCTATCTATCTATCTATCTATCCAATCTCTATCTATCTATCTATCTATCTATCTATCTATCTATCTATCCATCCATCCATCCATCCATCCATCCATCCATCCATCCATCCATCTATCTATCTATCTATCTATCTATCTATCTATCATCTATCTACACAGCCGAGAGATGGTCTTTCCATTAGTAAGGAAGACTGTGCATGCCTCATTTTACGACCTTTCTGCTACGGTCGTTAAGCAAATCTAACATCCCTCCCGTTGACATTGCTTGTTGGAAATCCTCGCGTGAGGACTGTGGACAATGCAACTGTCATACATACAAGTTGGTTGTCCAAATTTTAACTGCGTGACCCCGACAGGGATCCTACAACGGTACGTGTGAAAAGGGCTAATCTAAGGTTGTGATCTCGAATGGTCACTAAACAGATAGTCGTAAGCTGAGGACTGCTTGAGATGCCTATTCGGAAAGGGCCCAAAATAAACCCACCAACCCAACTGGACGCTTCTAGAGATGGCAGGAGGAACAAAAACCTCAATTTCTTTTTTGTACATCATCGACAAGGAAAGTTTACTCAGCACAACTGTCTCCTGCCTTCTCGGGAAAGAAAAGAGGTCAGATGTATAAAGCAGGAGGGATGGAAACAAGTGAGGTTTGCAAAAACACAGGACAAAATAGAAGAAGTAGAAATAGCTCCTGAAAATGTTTATTTCCATGTTTGTCGGTCTTGGCCCTGTGAAGACGGGTGGACTTCAACTCCCAGAATCCCCCAGCCAGGAAGCTTTAAGATGGGTGGACTTCAACTCCCAGAATCCCCCAGCCAGGAAGCTTTAAGATGGGTGGACTTCAACTCCCAGAATCCCCCAGCCAGGAAGCCTTAAGATGGGTGGACTTCAACTCCCAGAATCCCCCAGCCAGGAAGCTTTAAGATGGGTGGACTTCAATTCCCAGAATCCCCCAGCCAGGAAGCTGTAAGATGGGTGGACTTCAACTCCCAGAATCCCCCAGCCATCAAGCTTTAAGATGGGTGGACTTCAATTCCCAGAATCCCCCAGCCATCAAGCTTTAAGATGGGTGGACTTCAACTCCCAGAATCCCCCAGCCATCAAGCTTTAAGATGGGTGGACTTCAACTCCCAGAATCCCCCAGCCATCAAGCTTTAAGATGGGTGGACTTCAACTCCCAGAATCCCCTAGCCATCAAGCTTTAAGATGGGTGGACTTCAACTCCCAGAATCCCCCAGCCATCAAGCTTTAAGATGGGTGGACTTCAACTCCCAGAATCCCCCAGCCATCAAGCTTTAAGATGGGTGGACTTCAACTCCCAGAATCCCCCAGCCATCAAGCTTTAAGATGGGTGGACTTCAACTCCCAGAATCCCCCAGCCATCAAGCTTTAAGATGGGTGGACTTCAACTCCCAGAATCCCCCAGCCATCAAGCTTTAAGATGGGTGGACTTCAACTCCCAGAATCCCCCAGCCATCAAGCTTTAAGATGGGTGGACTTCAACTCCCAGAATCCCCCAGCCATCAAGCTTTAAGATGGGTGGACTTCAACTCCCAGAATCCCCCAGCCATCAAGCTTTAAGATGGGTGGACTTCAACTCCCAGAATCCCCCAGCCATCAAGCTTTAAGATGGGTGGACTTCAACTCCCAGAATCCCCCAGCCATCAAGCTTTAAGATGGGTGGACTTCAACTCCCAGAATCCCCCAGCCATCAAGCTTTAAGATGGGTGGACTTCAACTCCCAGAATCCCCCAGCCATCAAGCTTTAAGATGGGTGGACTTCAACTCCCAGAATCCCCCAGCCATCAAGCTTTAAGATGGGTGGACTTCAACTCCCAGAATCCCCCAGCCATCAAGCTTTAAGATGGGTGGACTTCAACTCCCAGAATCCCCCAGCCATCAAGCTTTAAGATGGGTGGACTTCAACTCCCAGAATCCCCCAGCCATCAAGCTTTAAGATGGGTGGACTTCAACTCCCAGAATCCCCCAGCCATCAAGCTTTAAGATGGGTGGACTTCAACTCCCAGAATCCCCCATCCATCAAGCTTTAAGATGGGTGGACTTCAACTCCCAGAATCCCCCAGCCATCAAGCTTTAAGATGGGTGGACTTCAACTCCCAGAATCCCCCAGCCATCAAGCTTTAAGATGGGTGGACTTCAACTCCCAGAATTCTGAAAGTTTACATCCACACATATTAACATTGCCAGGATTGAAAAACCTTGTCCTATCTTGCTTCTAGCTTCTGTACTTTTAAGAATTTGGACTGGGTTGGAAATCAAATCTATTATTATTATTATTATTATTATTATTATTATTATTATTATTATTATTTGGGGGGGTGTATAATTATTTATTATTTTCCCACACCTTACAGAAATTCAAATTCACATACCTAAAATTAAAATACAATGCAATATAATATCAAATGCCAAATTCTTAATCCAATTTTCCTAATTATTTATCCAATTTATTCTGGTACATATGATTCATCCTGTACTACCTCCTTTTCAAATCCTATCATCCGGATTTCAGATATTATTCTTCGCCTTCATTTGAATTCAAAGTGCTATTAGCTATCTAAATTTCTCTTGGCTATTTGCTGTTTTTCAAAATTATGCTGTCGTTCTTACTTAACTCATTCCTGCTTTTTAAACCCTCATTTTATCGTAGCTGCCCTTAACAGAAGAAATTTCCAAATTTACTTCTCTTTAAATCCAGGGAAGGAAAAAAAACCCAAAAACCATTCACATCATGTCTTAATCTAATTATAACAATATCAATATACATAGGAGGAAGGGTTGTTAAAATCTATTAATTTTTTTTAATCACCTGCTGATTAAACTCACTGAAAGAAAATCCTTGATGACCACAATTGGCAAAATTTCCATTGCTAAGCGAGACAATTGTTAAAAGTGTGCTTTGCCCCCCTTTTACTACTTCTCTTGCCACAGTTGGTAAGTGAATCAACAGTTAGTAACTTGGTTGTTAAGCGAATCTGGCTTCCCCATTGAGTTTGCTTGCTAGGTCGCAAAAGAGGATCAGGTGACTCCCAGGTCGCAACAAACAGTCATAAATCTGAGTCAGTTTCCAAGTATCCACATTTTGATCACATGACCACAGTCGCTCGCATGCAAACCCGCCCTAAGTCACTTTTTTCAGTGCCATAACTCCAAACAGTCAGTAAATGAGCTAGTTGCAAAACGAGGACTGTCTAGTATTGGCCCGCAGTCCTGTCATTCTCTCCACTTTCACAAACCAGCATTCACTTCTCTCGTAAAAAAAGTGAATAATTAAGGCGTCTTTTGTTAGGAAAACAGCCGATCCTAATTTGGGCCTTCCAAACTCCGGTGTGAAATTATTATTAAGTGCGAAATTATAATTGCACTCCAGGGTGACATTATTATTACTGCTATTATTGTCGCTGTTCGGATTGCCATTTTTATAGCAGCTGCGGCTTTTTCAGCCGCCCACGTTTTCAAGACATTCCAATCGGCAGAAAAAGCGCGCGATTAAATAATCCAGCGATGGGACCTTCTGTTTTTCTATCTATAAAACCAGGGTCATCGGTCTTGTGAAACCTTTGGAAGACTATAAAACCCAAAGTGCAATTCCTCCTCTCCCTATCACTCGGGACCAAAGCATCCCTTTAAAAGAAAAACGACGGCTTGTACACAAACAGGTAACCATCAATCTCAGGATGCCAGCGCCCGACCAACTACACACCTGTGACCGCAAACCTAGAAACATAGAAGATTGACGGCAGAAAAAGACCTCCTGGTTCATCTAGTCTGCTCTGAGACTATTTCCTGTATTTTATCTTAGGATTGATATATGTTTATCCCAGGCATGTTTACATTCGGTTCCTGTGGATTTACCAACCACGTCTGGTGGAAGTTTGTTCCAATCATCTACTACTCTTTCACTAAAATAATATTTTCTCACGTTGCTTCTGATCTTTCCCCTAACTAAACTCAGATTGTGCCCCCTTGTTCTTGGGTTCACTTTCCTATTAAAAACACTTCCCTCCTGGACCTTATTAAACCCTTTAAAATATTTAAATGTTTCGATCATGTCCCCCTTTTTCCTTCTGTCCTCCAGTCTAGACAGATGGAGTTCATGAACCATGAACAAAACCTGGGCGTTTGCCCAGGTTTGCCTGGTGCACCAGTCGCGGCCCTAGCTGGACCGGGAGTCACTGCTCACAGTCACTCATGCCCTCATCACCTCGAGGTTTGACTACTGTAACGCTCTCTACATGGGGCTACCTTTGAATAGTGTTTGGAAACTTCAGATCGTGCAGAATGCAGCTGCGAGAGCAGTCATGGGCTTCCCCAGATATGCCCATGTTACACCAAGAATCCACAGTCTACATTGTTTGCCGATCAGTTTCCGGTCACAATTCAAAGTGTTGGTTATGACCTATAAAGCCCTTCATGGCATCGGACCAGAATATCTCCAGGACCACCTTCTGCCGCATGAATCCCAGTGACCAGTTAGGTCCCACAGAGTTGGCCTTCTCCGGGTCCTGTCGACGAAACAATGTTGTCTGGCAGGACCCAGGCGAAGAGCCTTCGCTGTGGCGGCCCCGACCCTGTGGAACAGGCTCCCCCCAGAGATTAGGATTGCCCCCACCCTCCTAGCCTTTCGTAAACTCCTTAAAACCCACCTCTGTCGTAAGGCATGGGGGAATTGAGACATCTCCCCCAGGCCTATACAGTTTATGCATGGTATGGTTGTGTGTATGTTTTGCTTGGGTTCTAAATTATTTTGCTTGGGTTCTAAATTGCTTGGGTTCTAAATTATTTTAAAATATTAGATTTGTTACTGTATATTGTTTTTATTATTGCTGTGAGCCGCCCTGAGTCTGCGGAGAGGGGCGGCATACAAATCTAATAAATAATAATAATAATAATAATAATAATAATAATAATAATAATAATAATAAAGTCTTTCCTGATCAGTTTTATGCTTAAGGCCTTCCACCATTTTTGTAGCCCGTCTAAGCTATGGCATGTGTTGTGGTTCAGCCTGGGACCCCTCCGGGAATGGCTGACTTGCTGTCGGCTTCCAGCTCAGAGGGAGAGGCTGAGGACCAGGAGGTGCAGACTGACGTGGAAGCGGAATCTCAGGCTGAAGAAGAAGGACAGCCAGAGTTCCACCAGGGGGAGCTCTCCCCAGCAAGCAGCCTGGATTCCCTGGGGGAAGATGCTCACGACATCATAGATATGCGACAAAGGAGGGCTAATCAGAGACGAACTCAATTGGCTAGGTATTTCCAGCATTAGAGGTCACAGCTGGGTTTGGGTGTGGTGCTCTTGGGAAAGGATAAAAGGCGGCCCCACCCTTCCTGGCTTGTGGAGTTTTATCTTGGAGATTCGTGAGACCTGTCTGTGAACTTTGGTGGCTACAATCCTGGTTTGTGCCTTGGACTATTGAAACCTTGGGGGTGTGTGCCAGCAAGAAGCTTGTGGAATTGACTGGACATCAGGACCCTGTTGTAACGTATTGTAACCTGTCTGCTGTGAAGACAGGTTTTCCTTTGTGCTTATTTTTTCCTGCTATAAAATACTTTTGGATTTTACCAGAGTGTCTGGCTGTTTTTTCAGTGGGTGTGGAGGTCTGGGAAAACCCAGACAGAACAGCATGCGTGTGTTATGAGGTATTGCCGGCT